>NC_041388.1:597970689-598028426 GCF_002162155.2 Triticum dicoccoides
ACAAAAACCCCAGCCACAGAAATGCTGACGCGTGGATGCCTATTGGTCCCGGTTGGTGCCACCAACCGGGACCAAAGGGTCTCCTGACTGGGCTCTGCGCACTGCCCATGTGGAGGGCCTTTAGTCCCGGTTCTGGATTGAACCGGGACTAAAGGGGGGAGGTATTAGTACCGACACTTTAGTCCCGGTTCCGGAACCGGGACTAAAGGCCCTTACGAACCGGGACTATAGGCCTTTTTTCTACCAGTGGGTCCACAGACACTGATGCTGAAGGTCGTCATCCAACGCTGTCCGGATACATTTGAACCATGGTTCAAACTAAGCGGATGAAATTCATGTAAACCGGCTGATATTCATGAAAGTTTCGATAGAAAATAGCAAAATCATCCATACATAGCATGTAAATAAGTCTAGTACAACAATGTCTCAGATCCGACAAGATTAACCAGATGTCCAACAAGTATTTCATCAACGGATCATGTCGTCCTACACATATTGCACCTTTAGTTTCATCCAACAGTGCGTGTGCGTAAATTGGTTATCCCTCTATCGTATGGTACATCACAACAGCTCGTGTGGGCTACATATGGAGGATGAATGATTTAAACAAGTTGAGCAAGAAGAAAAACTTAGGACCTTTCCCTTTGCCGTGTTCGATGGCCACCTTGCCTTCAACTGACCAACTATCGTGGGAGCATCTATACCTGGGCGCCCCAAAACCCTCCTCAAATGCCCGGGCGGCCCGCCCGGTCACTGACCGGCCATGATTTTTCGACCCAGACAGATGCCTCAAATGGGCCTCGAACGCCCGGGCTGACCGGCACCCCTCGTATCCAGCCTGAATATGGGGCGGATATGGGGCGCCCGGACATGCCCGACCGCGTCAGCCACATCAGACCCGGCCCACGTTGGCCTACTCGACCCCACATATATTTGTCCCCATCCGCTCGTAACCCTTGCCACTTCACACTCCTTTCCCCTCCATTCCCTCCGCCACCCGAGCTCACCTCCAGCGATTTCCGTCCATCTCCGGCATGGCGGGCAGCGGGTCTGACTCCGACCAGTCCGGATCCATCGACTAGGATGTCATCCCATGAATAGCGGTCCGCATTGCACTCCGCTGCTCCTGGGACGACAACACCCGGCCGACCGACGGATCTGTCCGGCGCAACTCCATTGTGTCGGCTCAACAGGCGCTTGGGTCCTCTGGGGCTGGATCATCACGATCCCGACAGCCAAAAAAAAAATCTCCCCTTCCCCATCATCGGTCGGGCAGACTATGAATCCCATCGGGAGCGGGCAACCCGCCATGGAAAGGAGAGGATAAGGGCTGCCAATGCCTGTATGGCGGCGGAAATGGTGGCAACAGAGGCGGCTGATGCGGCGGCACCAACGACCGCGGAGGAGGAAGCCATCCACGCCCGCATTATGAAGAAAGGACAGTGGAGGAACACGCGCGCCCTTGCCCGAGAGTAGAATTGGGCGGTCCGTGTCATGGCCGGACTGCCATCGAAGGAGGAGAAGGAGGACAACGATGTGTTGGGGAACACATTAATTTCAAAAATTTCCTACGCACACGCAAGATCTATCATGGTGATGCATATCAATGAGAGGAGAGAGTGTGTCTACGTACCCTCGTAGACCAAAAGCGGAAGCATTTATCAACGCGGTTGATGTAGTCGTACACCTTCACGATCCGTCCCGATCAAGTACCGAACGTACGGCACCTCCGCGTTCAGCACACGTTCAACACACGTTCACCTCGATGACGTCCTCGCCTTCTTGATCCAGCAAGAGGGGCGAAGTAGTAGATGAGTTCCAGTAGCACGACGGCGTGATGACGGTGTTGGTGAAGAACAATCTCCGCAGGGCTTCGTCTAAGCACTACGAAAACTATGACGGAGGATAAACTAGAGGGTACAGGGTTGCCGGCTCATGGCTGGGTGTTTCTTGATGTGTCTTGGGTGCTAGCCCTACCCCTCTATTTATATGTTAAGCCTTGGGGTCGAAACTTGGAGTAAAAGCCTACACAAAGTCGGTTTCACCCGAAAGGCAAGAGTCCTTCTCGGACTCCAGGACCAGACGCTAGGGTTCCCGGCGTCTGGACCCAGACGCCAGGGACCCTGGTGTCTGGCCCTGGACTCTGCAAAACTTCCTTTTGCTCTTTCCAAAAACCTTGTGGGATTTCCCTTTTGGCCCAAATAAAGTGTTCTCGTACCCAAACATTTCAGGAAACATCCGGAACCCCTTTCGATGAATTCCGGAACCCTTCCGGAGACGAAACACTATTATCCCATCTATCAATCTCTATCTCCGGACCATTCCGTAGTTCCTCGTCATGTCCGTGATCTCATCCGGGACTCCTAACAACATTCGGTCACCAACATACATAACTCCTATAGTACTATATCGTCAACGAACGTTAAGCGTGCGGACCCTACGGGTTCGAGAACTATGTAGACATGACCGAGACACCTCTCTGGTCAATAACCAATAGCAGAACCTGGATGCCCATATTGGCTCCTACATATTCTACGAAGATCTTTATCGGTCGAACCGCATAACAACATACGTTGTTCCCTTTGTCATCGGTATGTTACTTGCCCAAGATTCGATCGTCGGTATCTCAATACCTAGTTCAATCTCGTTACCGGCAAGTCTCTTTACTCGTTCCGTAATTCTACATCCCGTAACTAACTCATTAACTACATTGCTTGCAAGACTTATATTGATGTGCATTACCGAGAGGGCCTAGAGATACCTCTCCGACAATCGGAGTGACAAATCCTAATCTCGATCTATGCCAACTCAACAAACACCATCGGAGACACCTATAGAGCACCTTTATAATCACCCAGTTACGTTGTGACGTTTGGTAGCACACAAAGTGTTCCTCCGGTATTCGGGAGTTGCATGATCTCATAGTCATAGGAACATGTATAAGTTATGGAGAAAGCAATAGCAACAAACTAAACGATCATCATGCTAAGCTAACGGATGGGTCAAGTCAATCACATCATTCTCTAATGATGTGATCCCATTAATAAAATGACAACTCATGTCTATGGTTAGGAAACATAACCATCATTGATTCAACGAGCTAGTCAAGTAGAGGCAAACTAGTGACACTCTGTTTGTCTATGTATTCACACATGTACTAAGTTTCCGGTTAATACAATTCTAGCATGAATAATAAACATTTGCCATGAGATAAGGAAATATAAATAACAACTTTATTATTGCCTCTAGGGCATGTTTCCTTTAGTCTCCCACTTGCACTTGAGTCAATAATCTAGATTACATTGTAATGATTCTAACACCCATGGAGTCTTGGTGCTGATCATGTTTTGCTCGTGAGAGAGGCTTAGTCAACGGGTGTGCAACATTCAGATTCATATGTATTTTGCAAATCTCCATGTCTCCCTCCTTGACTTGATCGCGGATGGAATTGAAGCATCTCTTGATGTGCTTGGTTCTCTTGTGAAATCTGGATTCGTTTGCCAAGGCAATTGCACCAGTATTGTCACAAAAGATTTTCATTGGACCCGATGCACTAGGTATGACACCTAGATCGGATATGAACTCCTTCATCCAGACTCCTTCATTTGCTACTTCCGAAGCAGCTATGTATTCCGCTTCACACATAGATCCCGCCACGATGCTTTGCTTGGAACTGCACCAACTGACAGCTCCACCATTTAATAAAAATGCGTATCCGGTTTGTGACTTAGAGTCATCCGGATCAGTGACAAAGCTTGCATCGACGTTACCGTTTACGATGAGCTCTTCGTCACCTCCATATACGAGAAACATATCCTTAGTCCTTTTCAGGTATTTCAGGATATTCTTGACCGCTGTCCAGTGATCCACTCCTGGATTACTTTGGTACCTCCCTGCTAAATTGATAGCAAGGCACACATCAGGTCTGGTACACATCATTGCATACATGATAGAGCCTATGGCTGAAGCATAGGGAACACCTTTCATTTTCTCTCTATCTTCTGCAGTGGTCGGGCATTGAGTCTGACTCAACTTCACACCTTGTAATACAGGCAAGAACCCTTTCTTTTCCTGATCCATTTTGAACTTCTTCAAAACTTTATCAAGGTATGTGCTTTGTGAAAGTCCAATTAAGCGTCTTGATCTATCTCTATAGATCTTGATGCCCAATATATAAGCAGCTTCACTGAGGTCTTTCATTGAAAAATTCTTATTCAAGTATCCTTTTATGTTATTCAGAAATTCAGTATCATTTCCGATCAACAATATGTCATCTACATATAATATTAGAAATGCTACGGAGCTCCCATTCACTTTCTTGTAAATATAGGCTTCTCCAAAAGTCTGTATAAAACCATATGCTTTGATCACACCATCAAAGCGTATATTCCAACTCTGAGAGGCTTGCACCAGTCCATAAATGGATCGCTGGAGCTTGCACACTTTGTTAGCACCTTTTGGATCGACAAAACCTTCTGGTTGCATCATATACAACTCTTCTTTAAGATATCCATTAAGGAATGCAGTTTTGACATCCATTTGCCAAATTTCATAATCATAAAATGCGGCAATTGCTAACATGATTCAGACGGACTTAAGCATCGCTACGGGTGAGAAGGTCTTATCATAGTCAACTCCTTGAACTCATCGAAAACCTTTTGCAACAAGTCAAACTTTGTAGATAGTAATATTACCATCATCGTCAGTCTTCTTCTTGAAGATCCATTTATTCTCTATGGCCCGTCGATCATCGGGCAAGTCAACCAAAGTCCACACTTTGTTCTCATGCATGGATCCCATATCAGATTTCATGGCCTCAAGCCATTTTGCGGAATCTGGGCTCATCATCACCTCCTCATAGTTCGTAGGTTCGTCATGGTCAAGTAACATGACTTCCAGAACATGATTACCATACCACCTTGGTGCGGATGTTACTCTAGTTGACGTACGAGGTTCGGTAGTAACTTGATCAGAAGTTTCATGATCATCATCATCAGCTTCCTCACTTACTGGTGTAGGAATCACTAGAACTGATTTTAGTGATGAACTACTTTCCAATAAGGGAGAAGGTACATTTACCTCGTCAAGTTCTACTTTCCTCCCACTCACTTCTTTCGGGAGGAACTCCTTCTCCAGAAAGGATCCATTCTTAGCAATGATTATCTTGCCTTCGGATCTGTGATAGAAGGTGTACCCAACAATCTCCTTTGGGTATCCTATGAAGACACATTTCTCCGATTTGGGTTTGAGCTTATCAGGTTGAAGCTTTTTCACATAAGCATCGCAGCCCCAAACTTTAAGAAACGACAACTTGGGTTTCTTGCCAAACCACAGTTCATAAGGTGTCGTCTCAACGGATTTAGATGGTGCCCTATTTAATGTGAATGCAACCGTCTCTAAAGCATAACCCCAAAACGATAGCGGTAAATCAGCGAGAGACATCATTGATCGCACCATATCTAGTAAAGTATGATTACGACGTTCGGACACACCATTACGCTGTGGTGTTCCGGGTGGCGTGAGTTGCGAAACTATTCTGCATTGTTTCAGATGAAGACCAAACTCGTAACTCAAATATTCTCCTCCATGATCAGGTCATAGAAATTTTATTTTCTTGTTATGATGATTTTCCACTTCACTCTGAAATTCTTTGAACTTTTCAAATGTTTTAGACTTATGTTTCATTAAGTAGATATACCCGTATCTGCTCAAATCATCTATGAAGGTGAGAAAATAACGATATCCGCCACGAGCTTCAGTGTTCATTGGACCACATACATCAGTATGTATGATTTCCAATAACTCTATTGCACGCTCCATTGTTCCGGAGAACGGAGTTTTAGTCATCTTGCCCATTAGGCATGGTTCGCAAGTACCAAGTGATTCATAATCAAGTGATTCCAGAAGTCCATCAGAATGGAGTTTCTTCATGCACTTTACACCAATATGACCCAAACGGCAGTGCCACAAATAAGTTGCACTATCATTATCAACTCTGCATCTTTTGGCTTCAGTACTATGAACATGTGTATCACTACTATCAAAATTTAGTAAAAATAGACCACTCATCAAGGGTGCATGACCATAAAAGATATTACTCATATAAATAGAACAACCATTATTCTCTGATTTAAATGAATAACCGTCTCGCATCAAACAAGATTCAGATATAATGTTGATGCTCAATGCTGGTGAGGGAGTCCTGGACTAAGGGGTCCTCGGGCGTCCGACCTATTGGATAAGGGCCGGACTGATGGGCCGTGAAGATACGAAGACCGAAGACTCTACCCGTGTCCGGATGGGACTCTCCTTGGCGTGGAAGGCAAGCTTGACGACCAAATATGAATATTCCTTTCTCTGTAACCGACCTTGTGTAACCCTAGATCCCTCCCGTGTCTATATAAACCAGAGGGCTAGGTCCGTAGATACCTCCAAATAATCATAGCCAGGCAAGACTTTTAGGGTTTAGCCATTACGATCTCATGGTAGATCAACTCTTGTAATAATCATATTCATCAAGATCAATCAAGAAGGAATTATGGTATTACCTCCATAGAGAGGGCCCGAACCTGGGCAAACATTGTGTCCCCCGTCTCCTGTTACCATCAATCCTAGACACACAGTTCGGGACCCCCTACCCGAGATCCGCCGGTTTTGACACTGAGGTTGGTGCTTTCATTGAGAGTTCCACTATGCCATCATCAAAAGGATTGATGGCTCGCCTTGTCGTCAAGGAAAATATAACCTCTGGAGGAGCCCTGGCCTCAGGCCAAACCCTTCGGCTGGGCGGCTTCATCATGACCGCCCGTTCGGCTCTTGAGCCGACGATGACCTCTCGAGTCATCGAAAATCATCTCTGTGTTGATTCTGAATACTCCAAACGTATGGATCCGACGGAGTTATCATCTTTAAATGAACTCCTAGATCGCATTGCCGCCTTGGGGGTCGCTACAGACTACGATCGGATTGGTCTTAAACCCGACCAGAGAGAAATTAAAACTCCGCCGATCACCCACCAGATAGCGGTAGTCGAGGAGCAAGATAACTCTTCCTCTATATTGAGGACGAACTATGTTCGGATCTCCGATCTCGAAGAGCCGGACACCTACCGGCGGAAAGACACGCCTCGTCCTCTGAACATAGAATCGGACGATAAGCTCAGAAAATCAGTTGATATCCCGGAGCCCAATCTACTAAATCTGGAGATTCTCCAAACTCCGGATCCCGATTTGGGCCAGGGTTCAGACTTCAATGCACCCACCCACCCAGACATAAGCGCTCTCAGGGGCATACAGCAGCAGTACAAGGAAACGACCCACCACTTCTGGGCCAGATTCCTCCTTGTCAAAGATAAGATTGAAGATTGCGACGACGAAGACACGATCACAACGTTTCGCAGCAATTGCACGGATGAAGGAATCCTCAATGTCATCAACCGTCATCGCATATCACGCTTCGCAGACTTGGCAACCATAGTATACAAGTACCGCGCAATGAAAGCGCCTGGAAAACTCAGGCAGCCTGCTGGGAACCGCCGGTTTCCACCCAATCCCTCGTTCAGGTGAAAAGGACGCACCCTAGTGGCATGCCCGACCCAATGACAAAGATGTACATGCCCATCATGAGACGCGAAACGGCTCTGGAGGGATGGCTCAATGGACCATGCAAGCTACACACAACACCGGAGACTATATCAACTCACAGCCTTAGAGCATGTTGGACACTCCGGCAGGTGGCCAAGAGTGGCGAGGATATCCTCACCAAAAATAACACAGAGCAATATCCTCTAGAAGACGATGACCCCAGAGTACGTACGGTCTTCGAGACTTTCACTTCAAACAATAAGCATAAAAGGGCACTCCGCGACCTTGCCGAAGTCTGCCAAATCGCAGCATCAAACCCTTGGAACGACACGGCCATAACTTTCAATGCCGATGACGAACCAAAAGTCAGGACAATCCGGGCACCAGCCGCCTTGGTCCTCAGTCCGATCATGGACGGCTTTCGGCTCACCAAGGTTCTCATGGACGGCAGCAGCGGACTAAACCTCATTTATGAGGACACACTCAGTAAATGGAAATTGACAGGAGCCGCATCAAGCAAAGTAGCTCGACCTTCCGGGGAATTATTCCCAGTCGGGAGGCGCGATGCGCGGGAAAAATCACCCTCGACGTGGTATTCGGCACACCGGGGAACTATCGGACCAAAGAACTAACCTTCCAAGTGGCACCTTTCAACAGTGGATATCACGCCCTATTGGGGTGAGATGCATTCACACGCTTCCAGGCTATACCTCACTATGGGTATATGAAGCTCAAGATGCCGGGGCCCAACAGCATAATCACTCTTGCTAGTATTCCGGACATAGCACTCCGCGCCGAAAACAAAACGCATCACTGGCCCTTGAGGCATTATCTGAAGCCCTCGCGGCCGAAGAATTAACCGCATTACGCTCCATGGTGGATAAGGACGACGTAATCTTGGACAAACGACCCAAATCCACCTCGTTCAAACCAGCAGAAGAAATAGTCAAATTCCAAGTCCATCCAACGGACCCCAAGAAGACAACATCTATTGGGGCACAATTAGACCCAATGGTCGACACCGCGCTACGAGAATTCCTGCGCGAAAATTGGGATATATTTGCCTGGCATCCTTCTGATATGCCAGGAATCCCACACAGATTGGCCGAACACATCCTCAACATATTGAAGGGATATAAACCGGTCAAACAAACACTACGGCGTTTTTCCGAACCCAAACGTCAAGCGATGGGGGAGGAGCTAGCCAAGTTAATAGAGGCCGGATTCATTAGAGAAATAAAACACCCGGACTGACTAGCAAACTTGGTGATGGTACCAAAAAAGGATAAACTCTCGTGCCTGTGCGTTGATTTCAAAGACCTAAATAAGGCCTGCCCTAAGGATCCCTTCCCCCTCCCCCGCATCGACCAGGTTATCGATGCCACCGCAGGACACGATTCTCTATGCTTCCTCGACGCATATTCCGGATACCATCAAATCAAAATGAAGGAGTCTGATCAAGCTGCAACGGCATTCATTACCCCATACGGGCCATTCTGCTTCAACACCATGCCCTTCGGGCTCAAAAACGCCAGGGCCACCTACCAACGCATGATTCAAACATGCCTGGAGAAATAGATCGGCAAGATAGTTTAAGCATAAGTGGACGATGTCATCATTAAAACTAGGCACGTCGACTCACTAATAGACGATTTACGTCTCACATTCGACAACCTCCGCACATATGACATCAAGCTCAATCCGGAAAAGTGTGTTTTCAATGTTCGTGCTAGAAAGTTGCTGGGCTTCATCATTCCTAATATAGGAATTGAAGCAAATCCAGCCCAAATCCGAGCCTTGTCACAATTGGCCACACCAACGGACCTTAAACAGGTCCAAAAACTCACTGGGTGCATGGCAGCTTTAAGCCGCTTTATCTCCAGATTGGGGGAAAAGGCATTGCTATTGTATTGCCTCCCCCGGCGCACCAATCACTTCGAGTGGACGGATGCGGCAACATCCGTACTGGAAGAAATAAAAACCCTTCTCGCGAGCAACCCAATCCTGGCCGCACCGAAAGTCGGCGAACCCATGTTATTATACATATCGGCAACACACCAGGTGGTGAGCGCCGTGCTCGTCGTGGAACGAGACCAGGACGGACACAAATTCCCAATTCAGAAGCCGGTATATTACATATCCACCGTCCTCACACCATGCAAATCCTGGTACCCTCATTATCAAAAGATAGCATACGCGGTCTTCATGGCATCCCAGAAGCTACGACACTACTTCCAAGAATGTTCTATCATGGTGGCTTCCGAAGTATCACTCAATGATATACTCTCTCTGTCCTAGAATATAAGAATGTTTTTGATACTATGCTAGTGTTAAAAACGTTCTTATATTTTGGGACGGAGGGAGTAATAAACAACCGCGATGGTACGGGCCGGATAGCCAAATGAGCCATTGAGCTCCTTCCATTCGACATAACATACAAACCGCGCCGAGCCATAAAATTCCAAGTACTGGCGGACTTCATCGCCGAATGGACAGAGGGCAAACTCCCTAAAGAGTACGGCATATATTCCAACTGGGTCATGTATTTCGATGGTTCCAAAATGCTAGCAGGATTAGGGATGGGCGTCGTTTTAACGTCCCCCTCGGGAGGCGTAGTCCAGTATGTACTCCAAAAATTATACACAGACTCCAGTAATGCACCCGAATACGAGGCCTTATTGCATGCTCTCCGGATGGCTGCCTCTATGGGCATACAACGCCTGGAAGTGCGCGGGGACTCAAACCTCGCAATATCTCAAATAAATGGAGATTTTGATGCCAAAGATCCGAAGATGGCAGCTTACCGCAACGCTGTCCTAAAAATGTTGGCTCGATTCGAGGGGCTTGAGTCTCATCATGTGGCTCGAGAAAGTAATCAAGTGGCGGATGTCGGTGTCAAAACCGGCGGATCTCAGGTAGGGGGTCCCGAACTATGCATCTAAGGCGGATGGTAACAGGAAGCGGGAGACACGATGTTTACCCAGGTTCGGGCCCTCTTGATGGAGGTAACACCCTACGTCCTGCTTGATTGTTCTTGATGATATGAGTATTACAAGAGTTGATCTACCACGAGATCATAGAGGCTAAACCCTAGAAGCTAGCCTATGGTATGATTGTATGTTGTCCTACGGATTAAACCCTCCAGTTTATATAGACACCGGAGGGGGCTAGGGTTACATAGAGTCGGTTACAAGGGAGGATATCTACATATCCGTATTGGCTAGCTTGCCTTCCACGCCAAGGAGAGTCCCATCCGGACACAGGACGAAGTCTTCAATCTTGTATCTTCATAGCCCAACAGTCCGGCCGAAGGATATAGTCCGGTTGTCCGGAGACCCCTAATCCAGGACTCCCTCAGTAGCCCCTGAACCAGGCTTGAATGACGATGAGTCCGGCGTGCAGTATTGTCTTCGGCATTGCAAGGCGGGTTCCTCCTCCGAATACTCCACAGAAGATTTTGGACCCAAGGATAGTGTCCGGCCCTACAAAATAATTTCCACATACCACCGTAAAGAGAATAATATTTCCACAAATCTAATCTGCTGACGTGTTTTGACAGCACGACGTTACTGTTGGGGAACATTGCAGAAAACAAAATTTTTTCTCTACGTTTCACCAAGATCTATCTATGGAGTCATCTAGCAACGAGAGGGGAGTGCATCTACATAGCCTTGTAGATCGCGCGCGGAAGCGTTCAAGAGAACGGGGATGAGGGAGTCGTACTCGACGTGATCCAAATCACCGGAGATCCTAGCGCCGAACGGACGGCACCTCCGCGTTCAACACACGTACGGTCAGCGTGACGTCTCCTCCTTCTTGATCCAGCAAGGGGAAAGGAGAGGTTGATGAAGATCCAGCAGCACGACGGCGTGGTGGTGGATGCAGCAGTCACCACAGCAGGGCTTCGTCGTTCTTCTGCGGGAGGGAAAGGTGTAGCAGGGGAGAGGGAGGCGCCAAGACTTCCAGGTGCGGCTGCCCTCCCTCCCCCTTTATATAGGCCCCCTAGGGGGTGCGCCGGCCCTAGGAGATGGGATCTCCTAGGGGGGGGGGCGGCGGCCAAGGGGGTGGAGTAGCCCCCAAGGCAAGTGGAGGCGCCCCCTCCCCTAGGGTTCCCAACCCTAGGCGCATGGGGGGCCCAAGGGGGGGGCGCACCAGCCCACTATGGGCTGGTTCCCCTCCCCAATTCAGCCCATGGGGCCCTACGGGATGGGTGGCCCCACCCGATGGACCCCCGGGACCCATCCGGTGGTCCCGGTACAATACCGGTGACCCCGAAACTTTCCCGATGGCCGAAACTACACTTCATATATATTTAATTCTTCACCTCCGGACAATTCCGGAACTCCTCGTGACATCCAGGATCTCATCCGGGACTCCGAACAACTTTCAGATTACTGAATACTCATATCCATACAACCCTAGCGTCACCGAACCTTAAGTGTGTAGACCCTACGGGTTCGGGAGACATGTAGACATGACCGAGACGACTCTCCGGTCAATAACCAACAGCAGGATCTGGATACCCATGTTGGCTCCCACATGCTCCTCGATGATCTCATCGGATGAACCACGACGTCGAGGATTCAAGCAATCCCGTATTCAATTCCCTTTGTCAATCGGTACGTTACTTGCCCGAGATTCGATCGTCGGTATCCCAATACCTCGTTCAATCTCGTTACCGGCAAGTCACTTTACTCGTACCGTAATGCATGATCGCATGACCAGACACTTGGTCACTTTGAGCTCATTATGATGATGCATTACTGAGTGGGCCCAGAGATACCTCTCCGTCATATGGAGTGACAAATCCCAGTCTTGATCCGTGTCAACCCAACAGATACTTTCGGAGATACCCGTAGTATACCTTTATAGTCACCCAGTTACGTTGTGACGTTTGGTACACCTAAAGCACTCCTACGGTATCCGGGAGTTACACGATCTCATGGTCTAAGGAAAAGATACTTGACATTGGAAAAACTCTAGCAAACGAACTATACGATCTTGTGCTATGTTTAGGATTGGGTCTTGTCCATCACATCATTCTCCTAATGATGTGATCTCGTTATCAATGACATCCAATGTCCATAGTCAGGAAACCATGACTATCTGTTGATCAACGAGCTAGTCAACTAGAGGCTTACTAGGGACATGTTGGTGTCTATGTATTCACACATGTATTACGATTTTCGGATAACACAATTATAGCATGAATAAAAGACAATTATCATGAACAAGGAAATATAATAATAATCCTTTTATTATTGCCTCTAGGGCATATTTCCAACAGTTACGTCATGACCCGGTCATTATTCAAACCGTTTTTCTCAACCAGCACCGCACATATCGCGAGGCGGTTTTCTTGACACGTCTTGTCGAAGCAGAGATCGTGTCCCCCTTATTACGGGATTCTTATCAATACGAATGTGCGTAACCCACTTGTGCCCGTTGGTATGACTCCTCGATTTTAGGCGAGTCCAAAACAGCCGCGAGGAGGACGCTTGACATTCACCCTCTTTATAAAGAGGCCAAGACCTGTCCCTTTTTCCTCTCGCGCTCAATCGAATCCTTCCGCCGCCTCAAGTTCCAGCACCCCAGGCTCAGGTCAGGCACTTTGGACCTTCAACCATGTCCGGATCCAACCTGCAAGGTCGGTGGATGCCTTCCTCTGTCACAGAGGAGGACATCAAGAAGCTGAGAGAGGCTAGATATCTGACTGCCGAAATTTCGCACAGGCTGCCCGCCCGAGGGCAGGTCATCCCCACTCCCGAACCCAACGAGAGTGTTGTGTTTGTCTCTCACTTCCTCCGAGGACTAGGCCTCGCTCTGGATCCCTTTGTTAGGGGACTCGTGTTCTATTATGGGCTGGATTTCCACGATCTGGCCCCGGATTCCCTCCTTCACATCTCGTCGTTCATCGTCGTATGTGAGGCCTTCCTCCGCACTACCCCTCACTTCGTCCTGTTGCTCAAGACCTTCAATGTGAAGCCGAAGATGATCGAGGGGCGGCACGTAGAGTGCGGAGGTGCCGTAATAAGCAAAAGCGCTAATGCTCCATGGCCAGAGGGTTCCTTACCAGAGGTATCTAGTTTGTGGCAGCGGGAGTGGTTTTATATCACAACTCCCTGAAGTGCCAAGTGGGCAGCCATCCCTGCCTTTCGCTCGGGCCCCCCACCACAACTGATGTCATGGATCAACGAGGGGCTAAACTAGGGTCCGGTAAAGGATGTGCCGATATTGTAGAGTCGCATACGAGATCTTATTGAGAGAGACGTCAACCTGGTCACGGTGATGCAGGTCATGCTAGTTCGCCAGGTCCCGCCTTGCAAACGTAGACCTCTCCGTTTGTGGGAGTTCAACCCGGAGGGACCGCGAATCATTCAACACTTCCTCGGCATGACGCTCGAGGAGATGTACAAGTTGTTCTTCGGATCACAAATAAAGTGTCCGGACACCACCAAGGATGCGGGTCTGAGCTGTAATCACCCAGATACCCAAGTAAGTAATCCCATGGCCGAACACAATGTTTCTCTTATTCATCATAACATCATTCTGAGAAGCCGCTCTTTGACCAGGACTGGATAACAAAGGCGAAGATGATCAGGTGTTCGCCCCCCCTTCCCGAGGGCTTGGCCAATCCAATACTAGACAGAATGCTGGAGCCGACGCCTTATCAAGTGCCCTCGAAGGAAGATAAAGGGGGGGGAATAAAGAGGCTGGAAGAGAGCCTCACTCACTACTCGCCCCAACCGGGGGGACGAGCGCCTCCGCAAAGGAGAACAACCAGGGAGAAGAATTTGACATTTCCTCTCCCCGGGGAAGGAAGAGGACCACCTCTGAAGATCCGGAAACAGAGGTTTCCAGACGAGGGAAGAAATCTTCGCCAGAGGGTCCTGCCCCGGGGGGTACCCTTGCCGCACAGTGTCCGCAAGGGAATCAACCCTCTACCGAGCTGTAAGTAATCAAAAAGTACTTGGTAGTGAAAATATCCTACCTTACTTCTGAAGACAATAATCGAAGCTTATATCTTGTAGTTCGGATCGTAGCCCTTCTCGACAAAGTTCGTCTTCGGGGGATCTTCTTCCGGAGATGATGGAGAGCAAAACACCTCCCCCTGCCACCCCGCCTCATGAGACGGGCGACCCTGAAGTGTCATCATGGAGGGTTTCTCCTGATCCGCCAAGGCTAGGGGGTAATCCCTTAGCCACCCGGAGGCCTCAATATTCGGCTCCTAAAGAGAGCAACAGCAAGAGTCCGGAACAGTATAGTGTGCGGTCGGACGCACTGAAGGATCTTCTGGAGCAAGCGGCCATCTCAGAAGCGCATCGTACGCTAATGAGTACGGTAGTTGAAAGGATTGCATCCGCTAAAAGCGGATTGCATGAAGCTTTTATGAGTCTGCTGAAAGGCTTTGACGTACGTGACATAGTGTATGTTTTTGACAGTACCGCACATGTTAGGTGTGCCCTATGCAGATAGTAGCCCCTAAGACTCTGGTTGTCGTCGAAAACGGTGGCAAACAGAGGATCATAGTCCCAGGTAATAACAAGACCGCCTTTATGTGCAGGTGGCTGAAGCTCCGGTGGCTAGCCGGACTGATGGGTTTGCCGAGCTAAAGCGACAACTTGATGCGGCAGATGCCGACATCGTGCTTGTCAACAAGCGGCTAGACGAGGCACATGGTAAGTGATTTCTTCGGTGATCAACACATAGTAAGAGGAGCAAGATGCCAATATCTTTAATATGTTGTGACTGTAGATGGAGCTGTCACCATGGAGATCCTTCGGGCAGAGCTTGCCCGGGCCAAGGAACAAGCAAGGAATAGCGATGCGGTCGCTCTAAGGGCGGTCGAAGAGCTGCTGGCCAAATAGTCCGCGCATCACCAGAGCAAGGAAAGGATAGCCCAGATGTCCATTGAGTTGAAAGATGCCGTGGACCGTTACCAGCTTCTTGAAGAAGAAAGCCGAGCGAGGGCGGCAGACCTAGAGAAGGCCATGGTAGCAGCCAAGGAAGCCCGCTCTAAAATCAGAGGGACGAAGGAGGAGCTGCATCAAACTGTGGATATCGTGGCTGGGATGCCCTTCTTGTTGTGGACTAAGTTCGGAGATCCTAAGTATGCCCCTCTTGATCAACTATGGAGTTCTGCAGACGCCTCCAGTGCTTTGCTGGCGAGGCTCGTCCTCGTCTTCGCTTGGTGTCTCCCCCCTTGTGTTCTGCGCTTAGCTTACCGGCCTGCTTGAAGACCCAACATTCTCTGTGGGTGTGATTTGCAGGTTTATCGGGGGTGCCATGAATCTGACATAGTTTGTCAAGAATCTTGTTTAGGCCAGATGGTCCATCTCTGCTGCCTTTGAAAGGCTTTTTTCGCTGACCTGGTCGAGAGCCCCTGAATCCGGCATTTACCGCCGTATTATCTGGGCTATCTTCTTTATTTCGACGCTTGCTTTTATTGCGTCGTGGTTTTCCATTGCCATCCCTGACTTCGGATGTGCTTGGGTCGCTGGTGCTACTGCGGGCTAACCAGCTGTCTTCGCCCGCGCAAAAGTGGGTCATGAGACTTGTTAGAGCCGCCATTGTTCTCGGTTTTTCTTGGCCGAAGTGTCTGGCGAGCCATTCATCTCGAACGCTATGTTTGAAAGCTGCTAAGGCTTCGGCGTCCGGACAGTCGACGATTTGGTTCTTTTTGGTGAGAAACCTATTCCAAAGCTTTCGAGCGGACTCTCCGGACTGTTGAATTATATGACTTAAATCGTCTGCATCCGAAGGTCGGACGTAGGTCCCTTGAAAATTAGTCCGAAAAGCGTCCTTGAGCTCCTTCCAACTTCTAATTGAGTTTTTGGGGAGGATTTTCAGCCAGTGCCGAGCTGGTACTTTAAGCTTGAGGGGCAAGTATTTAATGGCATGGAGATCGTCTCCTTGAGCCATATGGATATGGATGATAAAGTCCTCAATCCAGACCCTAGGGTCTGTGGTCCCGTCGTATGCTTTTATGTTCACTAGTTTGAATCCTTCTGGGAATTCGCGGTCCAGCACCTCATCGGTGAAACATAGGGGGTGTGCGGCACCCCTGTACTTGGACGTACAATGGCGTTCGGATGGTTGTAATATTCGGTTTTGATTTTGTGCCGGAGCGCGCTTCCTAGATCCATAGATGGATCTGGTCGTACCGGATTTTTGGCACAAGTCCTCATGTAGATCGTGTGTTGACTTATGTGTGACTTTGTGAGCCGATCTATCGCGGTCACAAGGTGGTGAATTCGGCCGGTTGGCCGTTTCATTATTTGGTTGTGTGGGCTCTAGGGCCTCATCGTCGAATTCAGGTAACAGCTTGCACTTTGGATAGCTCTTTGTGTGGTAACTTCCACCATACTTTGCTTCGCTGTCGAGCACTTTGTTCCACCTGCTGTTGAGTGTGTTTTGTGCGGCCTTAAGCCTTTGCTTCTGCTTCTTCAGACTCCTCGCTGTGGCAATAAGCCTTATGCGGAGGTTCTCTTGCTCCAAGTGCGTTTCCGGGATGATGTGTGCATCTTCGTTCTGACTGTTTTCCTCCCCAGATGGGGTTTGATGAGGGTTATCCTCGGCGTCGCCGTGTTCGAACGTCGGATCCGTACTATGTTCGCCGCTTGCAGCTTCATCGTGCTCTGCCATCGGGGCAATGTGGTCGTCGTTTCCTCTGGAGTCGACTGGAGTGTTATTTTATCTTGCGTTGTTATCGCTGTTTTTGCTATGGCGGGACTTAGAGCGGCGCTGCTGACGTCGACGCTTGGGTTGCTTCTTGGAGGGGCCATCCTCCGCTGTCTCTTCGCCATTGCCTTCTTTGGGTGTATTCACCATGTATATGTCATGTGATGAAGTGGCTGTCCGGCGCCCCGTGGGTGCTGGTTCCTGTTCGTCTCCTGCATCTTCGTCCATGCCATCGATGTCTTCGGAGTCGAAGTTGAGCATGTCGGTTAAGTCGTCGACAGTGGCTACTAAGTGGGTGGTGGGTGGGCAGCGAATTGCTTCGTCGTCCGCATCCCATTCTAGCCGGACATAGTTCGGCCAAGGTTCTCCTGACAGGGAGAGGGACCTCAATGAATTTAGCACATCGCCAAAGGGCGAGTGCTGAAAGATATCTGCGGAGGTTAACTCCATGATCGGCGCCTAGTCGGATTCGACGGGCACGGATGTAAGCGGCTCGGAGTCCATGGGCGGAGGTGAATCCAGTGGTTCGGCGACACGGCTCTTGTAAGGGGTGAAGTCAGTATCCGGCTATATTGCCACCAAGAGTGCGGCCTCCATGGCGGCACTACAAAAAAAGACACATCCGTGACATTTTGGGCTGAACGAATTTTTTTCTGTCATACATATGACACTTCTATGACGATAATTGTGACAAAACCCGGTATCATCATAGATGTGGTGGGCTCCTACTTCTATGACAAAAAATCATGACAGAAAATGGGCTTTTCGTCCTGGGCAGGCCGGAGACGCAGCTGCATGACATTCTTTGGGCCGTCCATGATGGAAAAAACCGTGGTAGAAGCGAGGGGGAGGAAAATTTCGGGGAGTTCCCGGTTACGGTGGGAGGTTGGGGGCCGATCGATGCGCGTTTCTCTCGTACACGTACGCGCGTGTGTGTGAGGCGTTGGCTCTAACTGAACCCGAGCGAGGCGTTGGGCTCTAACTGAACCCGAGCGATTGCACTGCAGGCTACGCGTTACTGAACCCGAGTGATCGATTGATGTCTGTTAACTGAACCCGATTGAGCGATTCCTTCGCTACTGCTGCTAACTGAAGCCGATTGATTGGATGAACAATGAGCATTGCCGGGGGGGTGGGTGAACAGTGAGCGGTGGCGTTGCCTCTGGATGAACAGGACCCCGTGGTGTGGAGGGCTGGATGAACAGTAGACGGTGGAGGGGTGCCCGTGGAGGGGTGGTTGAATAGGACCCCGTGGTGTGGAGGGCTGGATGAACAGTAGACGGTGGAGGGGTGCCCGTGGAGGGGTGGTTGAACAGTAGCCGATGGAGTAGCGCGCGGTGGAGGCTGGATGAACAGGAGCCCGTGGAGGCTGGAGGAGGTCGACGGTAGCCCGTTGAGGCTAGAGGAGGTCGACGGTGGAGATGAACAATATCCCGTGGAGTCCTGTTTTGCAGTACGCCGCACCCCTCCCGATGAACAGGACCCCTGTTTCGACCATAGGAGGTCCATTTCGTCCGTTTTGCGGTACACCATACCCCTCCCATCAACAGGACCCCCGTTTCGACCGTAGGACGTCCGTTTTGTCCATTTTGCGATACGCCACACCCCTCCCAATCTACAGGACCCCCGTTTCGACCGTAGGAGGTCCGTTTCCTCCATTTTGCGGTATGCCACACCCATCCCGATCTACAGGACCCCATTCCGAACATAGGAGGTTTGTTTCCTCCGTTTTGCGGTACGCCAGGCCTCGTTTCCGTCGCCTGTTCCGTCCAAGCCCTCCCGATGAACACGACCACGCATTCCGTTCTGACCCAGCCGGTTGGCTCCCACGCGTTCCATTGCCTCCCGATGAACACGACGCATTCCGTTGCCTCCCCATGAACACGACGCATTCCATTGCCTCCCCATGAACACGACGCATTCTGTTGCCTCCCCATGAACACGACGATGATGTTGTTTCTCCATTCCGACTCAGCCATGTACACGAGCCCTGGCCGTACGTATGCGCGAGTAGGCATTCGAGACCCCACCCGTATGTACACATACGTGGCCGTATTTTCTTTCTTGCACCCTGACCGCTGTACGTACATGTACATGCTACGTGCGCGCCTCTACTACGACATGTACGTGCCTCTACTACTACACGTGCGCGCCTCTACATCCACCAATACATATGTACGTACACATTCGCGACCAGAATGACAACGCTACGTACGCTTCGACCAGGTGGGTCCCGACTGTCAGGCACTTCCTTGCGTGCGAAGATGTAGCTGGTGGGTCCCAGCAGTCAGGGGGGGCGAATCGTTTTTTTGCCCGGACGCACTTCCTTGCGTGCGAAGATGTAGCTGGTGGGTCCCAACAGTCAGGGGGGTGAATCATTTTTTTGCCCGGACGCACTTCCTTGCGTGCGAAGATTTAGCAGGTGGGTCCAAGCAGTCAGGGGAAACATTTTTTTCGCGAAATACGGCGGCCCGTCTGGTGGGTCCCCGCTGTCAGGTGGAGGAATCATTATTTTGCGCATAATAAGGAGACACTTCCTTGCTGCAGCCGTGGATCCAGCTGTCAGCCTCTCCACGTACAGTCCACGTCCGATGGAAGTCATTCCTTGACCACATTGACCACGCCGCGTCGAGAGCACCACGACGGTGGACGACGGCGAGGACTAGGAAGGGGACGACTCGGAGCCGGGGAAGACGCAGCAGTGGATGCCCACACGAAGAGGAGTACGAGGGTTCACTAGTTCGGCTGCGGTGTGAGGCTGCTGTCGCTGCAGAATAACAGGGGGTGTGGGTGAGTAGAGGGATGTCCTGGCCAACAGTGGGAGTAGTAGGGGGCGGTGAGGCCTTCGCGGCATCACAGCCGGCCACGGGAGGCAGGAGCACGTGGCACGACCGGTGCTGGTTTGGGCGGCTGGAGCAAGAAGACCAGAGGTTGAAGAAGCACTACGGCCATTGGATGAACATCGTACAGTAACAGGTGCAAGAATCGTTCATATTGACTAAGTTGACAAAGCCCTCCATCCCCGTCAACTTGGTAGGCCCACAAGTCAGCCTCCCACTATGCTGGGTTCCAGCTGGTAGGAGGAATATTTATTTTTTGTGCGTAATAAGGAGGCACTTCCTTGCGTGCGAAGATAGCTGGTGGGTCCGACATGTCAGTGGGGGCATGTTATTTTCGCGAAATACAGAGGCCCTTCCGGTGGGTCCCAGATGTTAGGTGGAGGAATCATTATTTTGCGCGTAATAAGGAGGCATTTCCTTGTGTGCGACCATGGACCCAACTGTCAGCCTCTCCACGCACAGTCTACTTCCGATGGTGTCGTTCGTTGACCACGCCGCGCCGAGCGCATCCAAGGTGGTGGACGACGGCGAGGCCCCGGACAACAACGAGCCGGAGATGGGAAGACGCGGGAGTAGAGTCGCAGACGGAGAGGTGTACGAGGGTTAACTAGTTCTAGTGCGATGTGGTTTGGCAGTCGGTGGAGAAGAACAGGAGGTGTGGAGGGGTGGAGGGATGGCCTGGCCAACGGTGGAGTAGCGCTTCATAGCGAAGCGTGCTAAGCAGAGCTGCTAGCAGCAGGAGGCGGGAGGTGGTCCCGGCGGCGCTGGAGGAGGAAGACGAGAGATTGAAGATGGATGCCGGTCGTTGGATGTAAATCCAACGGCTAACATGTCATAATCATTTGTTGACTAAATTGACAACGACTTGCGTTGGCTTTGACCTATTGGCCCACATTTCAGCCTCCAAAAATGTGGCACGTATTCAACCCATTTTTTCAGAATTTACAGTCTTTTTTTTGCGCGGTAGAATTTACAGTCAATTTGATCTTTTTTTAATTACAACCATTAGCTGGGCTGGGTGAACAAATAATGTAGCGTCCATGCGGCCCATTTATTTTATTTCCTAAAAAATTACAGGCCATTTGCACTTTCTCGAAATACACAATTTTGCTGGGCTGATTCTAATTATAATGTTGGGTTGGGCCAGCAATGTTATCGAAAAATAAAAAGGGGCTGAGCATTTTGTTATAAATATATTTAAATAATAAATGATATTATTACATTCATCCTTAAATCTTACCAAGCTTTTGTACACAATCACTAGGATTTTCGTGCCAAAACAATCCAGGATTTTATTTGTTAAGAAATTATTTTTGTAAGTTAATAAGACGTGGGATATTGTTTTCTTACATATGTAAGTATCTATTAAATATATGATAACAATAAAAATAATATATAATAACATATAAAATAATTTAAATATATATAAGATAATTAGAAGGGAAACATAAGTTGGACCTGGCGTTCCTATTCTTATATAGAAAAATAGAACAGACCTCTGCGTTTTCTTCAAAAAAAATACATAAATTGGGCTGCCAAAAATAAAACCTCAGATGGGAGGTCCATAGGCTGGTCGATACATGACGACCCTAAGAAAATACAAACAGGCCTATGGACCTCCCATCTGAGGTCGTGGACTGCGCATGTTAAAAATGAAAGCCTAGACGGGGCAGCCCAAAACCACGTCCAACACTTGCCAAAACTTCGTCCCTCGTTTTCTCTGTGTTTGGCACACTCGACATTGTGTGGGCATTTTGACTGTGCATCATATGAAGATGTGCTATGCATGAATGTTGATCAGCATGATGTTAACTGGCTGGTAGTTCCATTTTCGACCGTGAATAAAACTTCCAACATGATGTTAACCCTGTTTGAAAAGGCCGTGTTAATATAAATGATTTGCCTCTGAAAGTTGCAGTTTCTTATCTGAAACTGAACTTGCAGTTTCTTATCTGAAACTGAAACTTGCAGTTTCTTCTCTAAGAATCACATTGTCTGCACTTTTATACTCCTATGAAACTACATTTTTTAAGTGCTAAAAATAGATCTCTAGAATTCATAAAATACTTCATATGCTCAATACTGCAAATATGAATTTCAAAAGACATTCATATCTGAAAGTACTCTCAAAATACACAAGGCAAAACACAATTCACAACTTGCAAATACTGACAACCCTAAGCTCCTCCTGACAATTCACAATCTGCCCGACTATTGGGCTGGGGGGGCAGCCCCCTCCTATTCCTCGGCGGCAGACATCCGCCCCATGAGACGATGTGAACGGCGAGGGAGACGATGGCGGGGAAGCGTCATCGGGCCAACTGCTTTTCTCCTCTTGCAGTTGGGTTCGGTCGACGAAGACTCCACCGGCTCGCTCTGGCAGGACACCCTCACAAACGACACCCTGTAGATGCTCGATCCTTCAATCTCTGGTGGATGCTCCATCGGGGATCGATACTCCCACCACCGCTCCCTCACGATCAGATTCGGTGAATCTGTTTGCTCCATGGCCCATAGGAGCAGCTCTATGTACTCCGGCGCGACCCCCTCCGGGAGTATCGCCGCCTTTTCACTCTGTTGCAGATATTTGGCCATGGATGTCGCCGTCGCCACTAGTTGGTCCTTGTTGTCAAACCAGGACTGTATCTCCAACATCCTAGCTAGCTTCACAGGGTTGCCGTCTGCGATCCTCATGTATTAGTTGTACTCCTCCATCGATCTACTTCTCCACAGCACCTTCACTCACCAGCGGTGGTTTTTGAATGGAAGAGGAGAGGAGCAGCGCTGGTTTTGGATTAGAACAGGAGAGGAGCGACGCTGTTTTTGGATTAGAACAGGAGAGGAGGGGCGGTGGTTTTGAAATGGAAGAGGAGAGGAGCGGCACTGCATTTAGATTGGAACAGGAGAGGAGCGGCGGTGGTTTAAGAGGAGAAGATAATTAAATCACCACATATTAGCCGCATTTTTATTAGTCCCGCTGTAATTAAATCACCACATATTACACTGATTCCACTGCTCGTTGCGTATGCTGATTGGGAGAAATAAATACCCAGCCGTAGCATGCACTAGGGATATGCGCGTGAGGCTTGCATGCGGCTGCATGCGGAGGGAGGCGAGACGATTCAATTAATTAACACCGCTCCTACTCGTCCCCGCACGTCCTTCAATACTACGGCGGATCGCTCCTCGTCGTCCCGTCCATTCACATTACGGTAGTTCCACTAATCCTAACCCTCCTCGCAAATCCATGGCGTCCCAAATCTCCACAATCGGCGGTGAGTACAAGGTTAGAACCATCACCGGCGATGAGTTCGACATCATCTACACCCGTTCTTCCGCGACGGTGAAAGGATGCCTTTCTCGCTTCAGACGCATGTTCGAAGACTCAGATGATGAGTGGGTCGCTGGGCTAGATGTTGAGTACACCACAGTCCTGGGACCAGAGAAGGATCTAAAGGACGAAGAGAGGAAGAAGCCCGCCGTGATCCAGGTTTGCGTGCATGACTTATGCTTGGTCTACCACATATGCCATGCCGACGTTGAGTGCCAGAATTTTAAGGACTTCCTCCAGAGCAACCTAGTCAAATTCGTTACTGTAGACTTTGGTAACGATAAAGAAGTCCTGCGTCGGATAGGCCTCGTTGTAGGCAACACCTTCGACCTCCAGAAGAATCGGTTGGTGTCCTCTCGTCAGCCTTCAATGCTGACCCTGGAAGGAGCCATGGTTCATCCTTCGTACGGTAAACTGGAGAAACCTCCATACACGTTTCATCGTCATGCATGGCAGCGGAAAGTACTAGATATAGACCACATCCACTATGCTGCAATGGATGGCTACCTTTGCTTCAATATCTACAAGGGTTGGATGAAGAGCAACAGCCAAGTGCGCGGTTCAAGCAAAGAAGTATCAGCCAAGAGGAAGAGGGACAAGGACAAAGTCGAGGACGTGGACGAGGACTCCGAGTAAGGTGGCAGTGTCGTTGCTCATGGTGGTTCTAATGCGGTGTCTACCGAAATAGTTGTAAAGTTTAATTTCAGGTGTGCTTAATTTAATTTGAGGGGTGTGTTGTGCTGAGCCCCCAGCAGAACTATGTTATGTTTCTTCTCATTACTTTAACTCTTCAGTACGTACATACTAGTATTTCTTACTCCCTCCGTTCCTAAATATTTGTCTTTCTAGAGATTTCAAATGGTCACCACATACGGATGTATATAGACATATTTTAGAGTGTGGATTCACTCATTTTGCTCCGTATGTAGTCACTATTTGAAACCTCTAAAAAGACAAATATTTAGGAACGTAGGGAGTACATTTCATCTTTTAGTTGGTATAGTACTACCACTCGTTTCTTCACATTATATACCTACAATATATATGGCCAACATCATATAGCCAGCAGTTTAGTTGTCAAAGAATTTCGGGGTGCTTAGTTTTGTCAAAGAATTCCAGGATGCTTAGAGGGTGCTTGGATCCAAGGGACTTATTTTAGTCTGACTAAAAATAGTCTCTTTAAGAGGCTAAAGTTCGAAGCACCCCTGACTAAAGAGGGGCTAAAACTAGTCTTGAGACTAATTTTCTAGTCAGGGGTACCACTACTAAAATGTGGATTAGTCCTCTCTATACTCATTTAACTCATCACCTTTAACACAGGCGAGTTCTGGATTGGAGGGTTTGGAGGATAATAAATGCTCATTAACTTGATTTTAGTCTTTTTAGTATTTGGATCCAAGCAAGGGTGAGGCTAGCATGTTTTAGTCCCACTACTTTTAGTCATGGGACTAAAACGTATCCAAGCACCCTCTTAGTTTTATTTGAGGGGTGGGTTGTGCTGGACACCATTATTGTGACTAGCCTTTTTAATAGTACTATATGCATAATTTGGCGACGAACGCTCTCTATATGTACCACCTTTTTTTTAATTTCAAGTTTTGCTCCATGGCGTAATCCATCGATACTACTGCTGTACAAAAGTATACATTTTTTAAAAGGCTAGAGGGCGGGGCAGTCTAGCTTGGTCGGTTTCACGAGAGGCGAGGGCCTTTGTGATTTGACGGCTCACTACTGCTGGAAGGCGGGGCCTTGTGATTTGACTGCTCGTATAAATGCGTCGATGACCTGATCGAGGAGGAGCAAAGAACTATGCGTATACTCAAGTTTTCCACTGAAGTAGTACTGCGACGGAGGAGCATGAAACACGGCAGCCCAGTGCCATATGGCGATAAAAAATGATCTAATTTTCTAGTCATCTCATTGTTAGCATTGTTCTGTTCATTCCCTAGAAAAACCCATTGTTCTATTCATGCTCGTAGGGAACGTGACACGTGCGGCGAAACACCCGAAGCAAAAGATGAAACACAGGAGCAAAAGAAGATGAAGATTATCACCCCAAATGATCTAATTCGCCGCGGAGTCGTAACTGCTTCTTCATCGCGTCCACGACCTCCATCTCCTTGCGCGTCTCCTCCGCCATCTTCTTCATTCTGTCCATGACGCGGGATTTCTCGACGCGAGCCTTCATCATCTGTTCCACGGCCGCATTACGTACCTTGACAGCAGCCGGGTGCTCGATGCGGACCTTCGCCAACTCCTCCTTCTGTTCCATGACGAGGGCCTGCAGCATCTTCATCGAGGAACTACTATTCTCATGCAGCTTCTTCCATCCGGCATTCTTCTCCTTCAACAGGTCGGTCTCGTGGCAGAGCTTCGCCTTGTCCTCCTGAAGTCGCAGGATTTCGTCGGTCGCCTTCTTCTCCGAGGCAATGCTCTTCTTCAGTAGCATCACCAAGCCGGCGGTCAACTTCCCCTGCTGATTGAGCTCAGCAGGCATGTCGTCGAGGCTCTCCTTCAACAACTCCATCAAGCCTTGGATGAACTCCTTCTGCTTATTGAGGTGCTTATTGAGCTGATTGGGCATGTCGTCGAGGGATAACGACTCCAGCTCCGTCGGCTCGGCATGTTCGCCTCCGCGGCTAGGGCGCTCCTGGGAGCCATCGCCTGCCCGTGAGAGATCTTTCGAGGTCTCTGCGTGGCGGAGAGCCCTCTTTTTTTCCGCAGCCTTGGTTGCTGCTCCCTTGTTACGAGTAGTTCTCGACCTAGAGCTCTGCTCACCGTCCATGGCAACGACGGACGAATAAGAAGCACTCATGAGGAGGAAAGGTAGAGTAATTTTCGGTTAGGTAGTTCCCCTTTTAATAGCCTAAATACTAGCACTAGTACTAATACCTGCATAGTGGGAACACGTTCAGGTTTGGTACGTACTAGTAGGTGTGAGCAGGCTTTCGAATGTGATGGGAACAAGGTAAAGATTAATTGATGGTTTTGGTTTCGAGGCCCGAAACGGCTCCCGATGAGTTTAGCGGAACATAAATTTCAAGTACTACACTGCTCAAATGCGTAAATATTATGTTACTGTCAAAAATTGGCACAAAATACGAAGGAGACCAATTGAAGTACTACTAGCAACCCACAATTTAACTACTCGCATGCGCGCAGTGGAGTAATAATGTCTTTCTTCCGCCCTCACGTCCACTCAATTTGCATGCGCTGTACTAATTGACCATCAATTAAGTGAACGACTTTACACGCGTCAAATTATCTCATGGGGTGGTTCTTGGTACAAAATTGCGTCCGCCCGCGTACCCGCGTGTGCGTGCGAGTGAATGAGTGCATGCGTGGCGTGCGTGCACATCTTCGCTTCATGCATGTACCGCCAGTATGGCTCAGGGAGGACGAGTACATTCTTCTGGAACCAGAAGCACGTCATTGTGATCAATCCACGCATGGAGGTCGCGACAACGCCTCCACATGTGCCACGTGGCTTCATGAACTGTAAGAGAGACACTGTGTAGCGTGCCATTGGTATTCTAATTTACGTGTTTTGCACATACTCGAAGTACTAGTAAGGTACACGTGCATTGCACGCATCAGATTTTGCAACCAAATTATGAATAAATACCACACTATAGCATGTAAGCTCTGAGTCATATATGCCTGATGTAGCCCTTCGTTTAATTCTTATAGTTCATCTCATTCAAAATCAATTAGCTTTTATAAAAAAGCTAAGAACGTGGGAATAGGAAAAACATGGGATTATAGTGGAATGTCGTCTTGAATCCTACAGGATTGTACGAGTGTTTGATTGTGCATAGAAAAAACGCAGAATTCTTTCAAAGAGGTTTGAGTGGATGGGATGTTTCCTATGAAATCTAGTGCAAATGAATCATATGGAAAAATTCCTATGGTTTACAATCCTACGAATCAAACAACCAAGATAGGAAAAATTCCTAATGATTAGAATCCTCCAAAATTCCTTTGAGAATCCTTTGAATCAAAGAAGCCCTTAATCTATTTTATGATTCATGGAATTGTGCGTTGTAAAGCATAAAGTAAAAACAAATAATGGCAATTCAACTAGAAAAAAAGTTTGGGCAGTTATGATACGGAAGATTCTAGAACAAAAGAGAACCACTGTTGTTTTGAGGTTTGTGCATTATGCTTAAGTTCAACCATGGAGTCTGCTAGATTGTACATGTGGCAAAATCCGGTGGGGGGCTAGAAGATGGTGCGAGGGGCCGAGTGGAGGGAGACTATGAAGGAATGCACAAGTGCGAGATCGATATTTGGAGAGAGGGGGCAAACACGTGCGCTGTTGCGCGCAGTGGCGGAGCCATGAAAAATAAATGAGCTAGGGGGACAAGCATTGCTAATCCTTTACGAGGAGGGTCAATTCATGAACTTAAACCATTTTTAGCAGAAATTGTCTAATGATCACATTCATATTAGCCTCGATATATAGTGATGTTAGGGGGGGAGGGGGGCAGGGCCCTTACTGCCCCTGTCTTCGCCATTGTGCACGCGTCTGAGAGATGAAGCGGAAGGCATGGATGATGAGAGGGGGACGTTGGGTATATAATTAATGTGGGTGTATTAGCTATATATGTTAATCCTATATAGAGAGGTATAGATTGATGGATGTGGACGTAGGAAAGAGGGTGAGACCTCACTGGATATATCGATTGATCGGTTTGTGTGGAAAACTATGAAAGACCTAGCTATATACACACATACATAGAGGAACATCGATAGTTGCACATGCACGCGTGAGAGATAAAGAATGCCCGATATTATGGAGAGGGGGATGTGTGTGGGTGTGTGCCTTCATGGGAGACCGACCTGAAGAAAAAGACTGCATGCGTGCGATGGATAATGCCGACTGGTAGTGTGTGTGCATGCATGGACGAGAGAAAGTTAGTGGTACAATTATAAAGAGAAGACTACTGTGTGGGTGTAAACGAATAGGTGAGGTCATAATCAATGTAAAGTTGAATTCAAATATTTGAATAAGAGATCCTGATGTTTGAAACCCATGCATGCATGAATATAACGGAGATCTGCGCGGTGTGGTTTGGAAATGAGCATGTTGTAATGTATACACATTGAACAAGGTCAGACTGATTTGAATTTGAGATACCGATGGCAGACATCATTTGGCCATGTCGCATCCGTGCATGGACACACTATTCTAATTGGAGATGATGGGTGGCTTTCGCATCACATATCTATATCTATACCCCTATATATATTATATTTTATATTTTTTTATATTGTGTGCGGTTAACTTTAACTTTGAAAGATGGTCGTTGGATGAGGCGAATCCGATAGTCCAAAGATGGCAAATTTGAGCACTACTGCCCGTTGGATATCATCTAGATTCCACCAGATTTCGCCACATGTATAATCTAGAAGACTCCATGGTTGAACTTAAGCATAATGCACAAACATCAAAACACAAGCACTTCTTGTTCGTTCTAGAATCTTCCGTATCAGAATTGCCCAAATGTTTTTCTACATGATTTGCCATTATTTGTTTTTTACTTTAAGTCTTACGACGCACAATTCCATGAATCTTAAAATAGATTAGCTTTCTTATAAAAACTAGATGATATTGAATGAAATAAACTATAAGAATTAAATGAACATCTACATCATGCATATATGACTCAAAGCTTGCATGCTATAATGTGGTATTTATTCATAATTTGGTTGCCAAATCTCACGCATGCAATGCACGTGTACCTTACTCTAGTCTAAATGGTATTTGTGTGTGTGTTGTGCGGTTGAGGTGCAAATTGTCTTTTTTGGGTACACGTTAAGCTTGTTCTTCTGAAATTTCAAGCCGCGCCTTGTTATGCCGAATATTCAATCTAGCATCTCTGTCTATCGTGCTGCGAAACTCCCGCCTCTTCAACCCGCGCCTTGTTAGCCTGAAATATTTAAGATATATCTTTGTCTCGTTGTGCTCCGACAACTCCCTCCATCTCAACCTGCGGCTTGCTATTCCGAAATTACAACGCGCGCGAAAACTCACACCTCCTGTGAAATCCCGACACGCGAAATGCCTGTGGTACCCCTGAACCGAAAGAACCGCCTCAAATCGGTGGGGGTACTTTCGTAACTTACCCCACATTTCGGACAAGCGCGTCTCTAAGCCATGGTTCCCCACTGCCATCCCATCCGCCACCCATTCGTACACCGAGGCCGCGAAAACCCGCGACGAAACCCCACACCCTGCTCCGTCCGCCACCCAGCCGGAGCCTCTTCCCCGATGACGTCATCCACAGCAACATCTCGACATCCCTCATCCACCGTACCGGATGAGGATCCGTCGTCGATCTCATCGTCCCGCCGGTTCAGCCACCCCGTCCTCCACCTCCAAGGAGCTGCCCCGACGTTCCCCTCGTCTTTCATGCCACCTCTATTCCCACAGCGCCGTCTTCACCTGCACCACCAGAAGAGCATCATCATCACCGTTTCCTCGGATGAAGCTGCGGCCTAATCGGCGCCACCAAAGAGGTTGTACACTAATCGCCGCATTTTCTTCTTGATTCGATCTCACGGTGCTGCCGGCGCTCGGTCCTGAGCCGACACGGCACGACTCCATCCATGGCGGCGTCGCCGGCCACTTCCTCCACGGCATGGCTCCCTCGGCGGCGATGTCCACATCAGTAGGAGCTGCTGCAGCTGCTTTAGCTCTCGCTCGCGCTACTGCTCTGCTCTTGCTCTCGGTTCCTGCTTGGTCTGCTCTTGCTATTGCCCTTGCTCGCGCTGCTGCTCTCGCTCTTGCTCTTGCTTGCGATGTTGCTCCAATTTAGCTACACTTCAGTCGACTGAATTGACTTTTGGGTCAGTCGATTTTCAGGGGGGGCTCGCCGGGGTGAAGGAAGAACCAGCCGCAGCGGGGAGGGGGGCTCGCCGGAGAGGTACCTGATACTTCTCCGTCGTATCTACTTTTCCAAACACTTTTGCCCTTGTTTTGGACTCTAACTTGTATGATTTGAATGGAACTAACCCAGACTGACGCTGTTTTCAGCAGAATTGCCATGATGTTGTTTTATGTGCAGAAAACAAAAGTTCTCAGAATGACTTGAAACTCCATGGAATATCTTACAATAAATAATAAAAAATACTCGCCAAAGATGAAGACCAGGGGGCCCACACCCTTCACACGAGGGTGGGGGGCGCGCCCCCCTAGGGCGCACCCCTACCTCGTGGCCCCCCTGGAGACCCCCTGACTCCAACTCCAACTCTATATAACTGCTTTCGGGGAGAAAAAAATAGGAGAGAAGAAATCATCGCGTTTTACGATACAGAGCCGCCGCCAAGCCCTAAAACCTCTCGGGAGGGCTGATCTGGAGTCCGTTCGGGGCTCCGGAGAGGGGGATTCGTCGCCGTCGTCATCATCAACCATCCTCCATCACCAATTTCATGATGCTCACCGCCGTGCGTGAGTAATTCCATCATAGGCTTGCTAGACGGTGATGGGTTGGATGAGATTCACCATGTAATCGAGTTAGTTTTTGTTAGGGTTTGATCCCTAGTATCCACTATGTTCTGAGATTGATGTTGCTATGACTTTGCTATGATTAATGCTCGTCACTAGGGCCCGAGTGCAATGATTTCAGATCTGAACCTATTATGTTTTCATCAATATATGAGAGTTCTAGATACTATCTTGCAAGTCTATAGTCACCTATTATGTGTTATGATCCGTTAACCCCGAAGTGACAATAATCGGGATACTTACCGGTGATCACCGTAGTTTGAGGAGTTCATGTATTCACTATGTGCTAATGCTTTGTTCTGGTTCTCTATTAAAAGGAGGCCTTAATATCCCTTAGTTTCCATTAGGACCCCGCTGCCACGGGAGGGTAGGACAAAAGATGTCATGCAAGTTCTTTTCCATAAGCACGTATGACTATATTCGGAATACATGCCTACATTACATTGATGAATTGGAGCTAGTTATGTGTCACCCTATGTTATGAATGTTACATGATGAACCGCATCCGGCATAATTATCCATCATTGATCCGATGCCTACGAGCTTTCCATATACTGGTTTACTCTTATTTACTTTCCCGTTGATATTGTTACAATCACTACAAAATACCAAAAATATTACTTTGCTTTCATTACTCTTTTGTTACCGTTACCATCACTATCATATTACTTTGCTACTAAACACTTTGCTGCAGATACTAAGTTTCCAGGTGTGGTTGAATTGACAACTCAGCTGCAAATACTTGAGAATATTCTTTGGCTCCCCTTGTGTCAAATTAATAAATTTGGGTTGAATACTCTAGCCTCGAAAGCTGTTGCGATCCCCTATACTTGTGGGTTATCAAGACTAATTTCTGGAGCCGTTGCCGGGGAGCATAGCTCTATTCTTTGAGTCACTTGGGATTTATATCTGCTGGACACTATGAAGAACTCGAGAGATCCAAAAATCAAGATCTATCCCTCAACTACGAGAGGAGGTAAGGAACTGCCATCTAGCTCTGCACTTGATTCACCTTCTGTTATGAGTAAGCTTGCGACACCTAAACCTGCTTCTGCTATTCGTTCTGATATGTCACATGTTATTGATGATGCTACTTCTGCTATACATGATACTTATGATGAAACTACCTCTATGCCTGATACTACTATGCCACTTAGTGATTTTCTCGAGGAACGACTTGCTAGGGCTAGAGAGATTGAAAATATCGAATCTGATTATGAAGATGAAAGTGATGATGAAGAATCACTTGTTATTCCTGAAGGTTATTTATTTGATCAAGATGCTTCTTTGGATATTTTAGCTTGCAAAGATAGATATGAACTCAAAAGGTTATTAACTAAATGGAATAAGCAATCTCTAAATGCTAGGATGAGACCTGACCTTGCTTTTGCTACTTCACCTATCTGTGTTGCTGATAAGGATTATGAATTCTCTGTTGATCCTGATATAATTACTTTGGTTGAATCTGATCCTTTTCATGGCTATGAATCTGAAACTGTTGTGGCACACCTTACTAAATTAAATGATATAGCTACCCTGTTCACTAATGATGAGAGATCTCGCTACTTTTATATCCTTAAAATATTTCCGTTCTCATTAAAGGGTGATGCTAAGATATGGTTTAATTCTCTTGATCCTGGTTGTGTGCGTAGTCCCCAGGATATGATCTATTACTTCTCATCTAAATATTTCCCTGTTCATAAGAAACAAGCTGCTTTAAAGGAAATATACAACTTTGTGCAAATTAAAGAAGAGAGTATCCCACAAGCTTGGGGGAGGCTTATCAAGTTACTTAATGCTTTGCTTGATCATCCTCTTAAGAAAAATGAAATACTTGATATCTTTTATAATGGACTAACTGATGCTTCCAGAGATTACCTGGATAGTTGTGCTGGTTCTCTTTTCAGGGAAAGAACACCAGATGAAGCTGAAATCTTATTGAATAATATGTTGACAAATAAAAATAATTGGGCACTTCCTGAGCCAGCTCCTGCTCCAATTCCTGAGCCTATTCCTAAACCAACTCCGAAGAAGAGGGGTATTTTATTTCTCAGTCCTGAAGATATGCAAGAGGCAAAAAAATCTATGAAAGAAAAAGGTATTAAAGCTGAAGATGTTAAGAATTTACCTCCTATTGAAGAAATACATGGTCTTAATTTACCGCCTGTTGAAGAAACATATGATCTTAATCCTTTATTTATTGAAGAACCTCCAGACCCTGATAACCCAACACAGGTAGTAAAGGTAAATTCTCTCTATAGATATGATAAAGCTGAAATTCCTCCTACTAAAATTGCTAGTCAATGATTGGATGAATTTGATAATTTTATGTTTAAGCAAGAAGACTTCAATGCTTATTTTGGTAGACAATTAAAACAAGATGCTGATATGATTAAATACTTGGGTGATTATATGGCTAATATTAGAGGAGAACTTAAGCTTGTTAGCAAACATGCTTCTATGGTTACCACTCAAGTAGAACAAGTAATTAAAGCTCAAAAAGAATTGCTCAATGAGATGAATAGTAAGAAAAATGATTATGCTGTTAAAGTGGCTACTAGAACTGGTAGAATGACTCAGGAACCTTTGTATCCTGAAGGCCACCCTAAGAGAATTGAACAAGATTCTCAGAGAAATAAAATTGATGCACCTAGTTCTTCTAAAAGGAAGAAAAAGATAAATGATAGAACTGTGCAAACTTCTAGTGAACCTATTGCTGAACCACCTGATAATCCAAATGATATCTCTATGTCTGATGCTGAAACACAATCTGGCAATGAACATGAACCTAATGAAAATGTTAATGATGATGTTCATAATAATGCTCAACCTAGTAATGATAATGAGGTAGAAATTGAACCTGCTGTTGATCTTGATAACCCACAATCAAAGAATCAACGTTATGATAAGAAAGACTTTGTTGCTAGGAAACATGGTAAAGAAAGAGAGCCTTGGGTTCAGAAACCCATGCCTTTTCCTCCCAAACCATCGAAGAAGAAGGATGATGAGGATTTTGAGCGCTTTGCTGAAATGATTAGGCCTATATTTTGGCTTATGCGATTAACTGATATACTCAAAACCAATCCTTATGCTAAGTACATGAAAGATATTGTTACAAATAAAAGAAAGATACCGGAAGCTGAAATTTCCACCATGCTTGCTAATTATACTTTTAAGGGTGGAATACCAAAGAAACTTGGAGATCCAGGAGTACCTACTATACCATGCACCATTAAAAGAAACTATGTTAAAACTGCTTTATGTGATCTTGGAGCCGGTGTTAGTGTTATGCCTCTCTCTTTATATCGTAGACTTGACTTGAATAAGTTGACACCTACTGAAATATCTTTGCAAATGGCTGATAAATCAACTGCTATACCTGTCGGTATTTGTGAGGACGTGTCTGTTGTGGTTGCAAATGTTACTATTTTAACGGACTTTGTTATTCTTGATATTCTCGAGGACGATAATATGTCTATTATTCTTGGAAGACCTTTTCTTAATACTGCAGGGGCTGTTATTGATTGCAACAAAGGCAATGTCACTTTTCATGTTAATGGTAATGAGCATACGGTACACTTTCCGAGGAAACAACCTCAAGTTCATAGCATCAATTCTATCAGAAAAATTCCATCGATTATATTTGGAGGTTTTGAATTTCCTCTTCCTACTGTCAAGAAGAAATATGATATACTTATTATTGGGGATGTGCATATCCCCGTTGAGGTAACCTAGTGTTATTCGAAATTTCTTTGGTTTCATGTTAATCGGAATGAGTTTGTTAACAAGACTTGATCAACCTTGTTAGTGGATTCCTTTTGACGAGCATGAGATGGATGAAACTAGAAGCACAACCTTCTGTACCCTCTCTATACTTTCTGTTATTTAGTTGAAATCAAGTAAAAATAAATAATTTTTTGTCTGTTATCTAATTATCCATGCAATATAAAAATACCTCGAAAATAAAAGTTCTCCAAATGCCCTGAAAATTAAATATGATTTTTTATAGAATATTTGAGGATTTATGGAACAAACAACACACCAGGGGGGCAACCACCTTGCCACGAGGGTGGAGGGCGCGCCCACCCCCCTAGGATGCGCCCCCTTCCTCGTGGGCCCATGGTGGCCCTCCTCCACTTATTCTTTCAGCCACACACTTCATCTTCCTCCCCCAAACACGGAAAACCAGCTCAAACCCAAGTCCAAGCTCGTTTTGCTGCCATTTTCGATCTCCTTGCTCAAAGCACCTCTCACAAAACTGCTTGGGGAGATTGTTCCTTGGTATGTGACTCCTCCATTGGTCCAATTAGTTTTTGTTCTAGTGCTTTATTCGTTGCAAATTTTTGCTACTTAGGTGACCCTGTTCTTGAGCTTGCATGTCAAATTTATATGGTCAAAAGTAGTTTTGATGCATGATATAGGCCCTGGGCACTTGTAGGAGTAGTTGCTATCAATATTATTGAGTTTGGTTTACTTCTATTTTGAAGTTACTAAAAAAATTCAGAATTTTTCAGAGGAAGAAATATGTTTAGGAAAATGTTCCAAGGTGGTCCTTCAAGGAAGCAAGGACCAAGGCTTGCAATGCGTGATGCTGACGAAGAACCATCAAGAGACGCTCCAGTGCGTCCTTGTGAGTGGCCTTCTAAAATTTTTATGGATCGAGCCGAAATTAAAGAAGAATTTAACCCATATTTGTGTAATGCCGATCTTGAGGACTTTGAGGTAGACAAATGCCCCCAATATCATGAGCTCACAAGCTCTTTTGTGAGGAGGTTTGAGTATTCATCTTCGCGTAATTCTCCTTCAGTCATGTTTGATCTTTATAACAAATCTTATACCATGGACTTAGAGGATTTCACTTTTGCTTGCAAACTTCCACAATGGGGTAGTGTTAGGGATCCCCCTAAATCTGAATTTAGAAACTTTCTTACTAGTATAACTGTAGGGGAATCTAGAGAAATAACGCAAGCTACCATAGGGAGCATTCACTTTCCTGCTATACATTATTTTGCTCTCTTCATAGGTAGGTGCATAAATGCTAAGGATGAAGCATGTCACATTTGTGTCCCTGACCTTAGCATTCTCAGGAGTGTTGTGTCAGGAGACCAATCTTATCATATGGGAGCCATTGTAGCTCGTAGGTTGCATCATAATAGACATAATGGAGATTTCTTTGGAGGAATTTATGCAACCCGCTTAGCAAAATTTCTTGAGATAGACGTTCGTGAAGGAGACATGGAGTTGCCTCCTACTTATTTAGATTTTGATTCTATGGTTTCCCACCATTTTGTCGAGAGGAACGAATCACCTCTCCAGTACCGACTAATCTTTGACAGACGCCGTACTGTCCATATTACTCTCCCTGCTCCTGCTTTCTTTGATTATCAGGCAAGAGGAGGATATACTATTACCAGAGAGGAGGCAGATGAGTACGAGAGGAGAGTGGAGGCCGCTCGTCGCCACACTATAGCTCAGGAGGCGATAGCTGCTGCATCACAGTATGACCCCAACAACTATTATTATGGATATCAGCCAGGCCAGCCGTGGCCATAGACCAACTTAGGCCAAAAGCCTAAGCTTGGGGGAGTACGTATTTCTCACCAACATTACATTTATGTTCACACACACTCATTGCTAGACGTCGGTGCTCATACTTTTTCATTGTATCATCCATGCTAGTTTATTTCCTTTTATGCTTCTTCTTGTGTGTTTAATAAACCTTAAGAAAAAACCAAAAAAAATTAGTTGTAGCTTTTAATTAATTTACTTTCCATGCTTGTTGTAGTAACTAAAAAGAAAACCCAAAAATATTTCCTGTTCTTCTTTTGCTTGTTGGGAGATTTCCCGTGTAAATAGTTTTATTTCTTTCCTTTCTTTGGGGGTCAGTAGGAGAAGACCATGATTAAATTGTTGAAATGGCTCTTATATGCGTTATTGTTTATCTGATAAAAGAGCCCATATTTCCTTGTCTCCTCCTATTTATTGAATGCCTGCAGATTCCAGCTTAGTCCAATGCACGTGCACTCTTATTATTATTCACATCGTTCGGTCGTGCAAGTGAAAGGCAATTATGATGATATATGATGGACTGACCGAGATGAGAAAAGCTGGTACGAACTCGACCTCTTTTGTTTTTGTAAATATGATGAGTTCATCGTTCTTGATTTGGCTTGTTATGAATAAACATGTTTGCAATGACAATTACAGATCATAGTTGCTTGTGCCATGCTTGATTAGCTATGAGTTATAATGGTTTACCTTGCGTGCCAACATGCTATTAAAATGGTTATGATGTGGTATGATAGGGTGGTATCCTCCTCTGAATGATTTAAGTGACTTGACTTGGCACATGTTCACCCATGTAGTTGAAACAAATCAACATAGCCTTCACGATATTTATGTTCATGGTGGATTATATCCTACTCATGCTTGTATCCAATGTTTATTAATTTTAATGCATGTACAAGGCTGTTGTCGCTCTCTAGTTGGTCGCTTCCCAGTCTTTTGCTAGCCTTCACCTGTACTAAGCAGGAATACTGCTTGTGCATCCAAACTCCTTAAACCCCAAAGTTATTCCACATGAGTCCACTATACCTTCCTATATGCGGTATCTACCTGTCGTTCCAAGTAAATTTGTATGTGCCAAACTCTAAACCTTCAAATAATTATCCTGTTTTGTATGCTCGAATAGCTCATGTATCAACTAGGGCTATCTGTATCTTCCATGTTAGGCGGGTTATTCTCAAGAGGAGTGGACTCCACTCCTCACTCACGAGATAAAGGGCTGGTCACCGGGATGCCCAGTCCCATGCTTTATGCAAACTAAATCAAAATAATTGCAAACAAAACTCCCCCTGGGACCTGATGTATGTTGGAGGCACTCGTTGTTTCGAGCAAGCCATGGATTGATGTTTGTTGGTGGAGGGGGAGTATAAACTTTACTATTCTGTTTGAGAACCACCTATAATGTGTGTAGCATGGAAGATATCGCCATCTCTTGGTTGTTATGTTGACGATGAAAATATACCGCTCAAAATGTTATTCACCTGTATTTCAAAACCGAGCTCTGGCACCTCTACAAATCCCTGCTTCCCTCTGCGACAGGCCTATCTATTTACTTTTATGTTGAGTCATCACCCTCTTATTAAAAAAGCACTAGCTGGAGAGCGTAGCTATCATTTGCATTCATTACTGTTAATTTATATTGGGTGTGACTATGATTGGATCTCTTTTACCATGAATTACAATGTCCAGTCAGTCCTTGATCTTTAAAGGTGCTCTGCATTTATGTTTTGCGGTCTCAGAAAGGGCTAGCGAGATACCATCTTGTTATATCATATTATGATTGTTTTGAGAAACTGTTATCATCCGAGATTTATTATTATGGCTTGCTAGTTGATTATGTTATTGATATGAGTAAACACGAGACCTGATAATTATTGCAAATATGGTTAGTTATAATCTTTGCTGAAAACTTGAATGCTAGCTTGACATATTTACAACAACAAGAGCAAACAGAGTTTGTAAAAGTTTTTCTTTATTTCTTTCAGTTTGTCAACTGAATTGCTTGAGGACAAGCAAGGGTTTAAGCTTGGGGGAGTTGATATGTTTTCGTCGTATCTACTTTTCCAAACACTTTTGCCTTGTTTTGGACTCTAACTTGTATGATTTGAATGGAACTAACCCGGACTGACGCTGTTTTCAGCAGAATTGCCATGATGTTGTTTTATGTGCAGAAAACAAAAGTTCTCGGAATGACTTGAAACTCCACGGAATATCTTACAATAAATACTAAAAAATCCTCGCCAAAGATGAAGACCAGGAGGCCCACACCCTTCTCACGAGGGTGGGGGGCGCCCCCCTAGGGCGCGCCCCCTACCTCGTGGGCCCCCTGGAGACCTCCCGACTCCAACTCCAACTCTATATAACTGCTTTTGGGGAGAAAAAAATAGGAGAGAAGAAATCATCGCGTTTTACGATACGGAGCTGCCGCCAAGCCCTAAAACCTCTCGGGAGGGCTGATCTAGAGTCCGTTCGGGGCTCCGGAGAGGGGGATTCGTCGCCGTTGTCATCATCAACCATCCTCCATCAGCAATTTCATGATGCTCACCGCCGTGCGTGAGTAATTCCATCGTAGGCTTGCTGGACGGTGATGGGTTGGATGAGATTCACCATGTAATCGAGTTAGTTTTGTTAGGGTTTGATCCCTGGTATCCACTATGTTCTGAGATTGATGTTGTTATGACTTTGCTATGCTTAATGCTTGTCACTAGGGCCCGAGTGCCATGATTTCAGATCTAAACCTATTATGTTTTCATCAATATATGTGAGTTCTAGATCCTATCTTGCAAGTCTATAGTCACCAATTATGTGTTATGATCCGTTAACCCCGAAGTGACAATAACCGGGATACTTACCGGTGATGACCGTAGTTTGAGGAGTTCATGTATTCACTATGTGCTAATGCTTTGTTCCGGTTCTCTATTAAAAGGAGGCCTTAATATCCCTTAGTTTCCATTAGGACCCCGCTGCCACGGGAGGGTAGGACAAAAGTTGTCATGCAAGTTCTTTTCCATAAGCATGTATGACTATATTCAGAATACATGCCTACATTACATTGACGAATTGGAGCTAGTTCTGTGTCACCCTATGTTATGACTGTTACATGATGAACCGCATCCGGCATAATTATCCATCATTGATCCGATGCCTACGAGCTTTCCATATACTGGTTTACACTTATTTACTTTCCCGTTGCTATTGTTACAATCACTACAAAATACCAAAAATATTACTTTGCTTTCATTACTCTTTTGTTACCGTTACCATCACTATCATATTACTTTTCTACTAAACACTTTGCTGCAGATACTAAGTTTCCAGGTGTGGTTGAATTGACAACTCAGCTGCTAATACTTCAGAATATTCTTTGGCTCCCCTTGTGTCGAATCAATAAATTTGGGTTGAATACTCTACCCTCGAAAGCTGTTGCGATCCCCTATACTTGTGGGTTATCAGTACCCCACTATCTATCTTAGGGTTCAGGATGGGGGCGGTGGTCTCTGGCGGTGGCGGGGCGTTGGCGGGGTGATGGCATGGGGGGGGGGCTAGAGGGATGGCCGGGGCGGTGGGGAGTGTTTTCGGGGCGGGCGGGGCGGCGCACCGCCGGTCGCGGGCGGCGGGGGGCTGCTGTTTGGCCGGTAGTGGGTGGTGGCTGGCGGCTTAGGGTGGTGGAGGTTGAAGATGAGCCGCAGGCCCTTGATTTTGTATCCAACGGCTGCAAAATCGACTGACCAGAGATGAAAAAGTCAGTCGACCGACGTGTAGCCTCACCTTGCTAGTGCGTTCAGTTTCGACAACAAAATTCAGTTTCGACAGTTAAGTTCAGTTTCGATAGTTAAGTTCAGTTTCGACAGTTAAATTCAGTTTCGACAGTTAAGTTCAGAGATGAGCGGCTGATGTATTTTACATCTAGCACTTTGTGGTTATGTATTTTACGTCATGTATTGGAGATGCTATTAGAGTTCCACTCAGGTTAACGTTGTTCGTTGTCTCTCTCGTCCTGCTTCAGCATCGGCGTCGTACAACTCACCGGAGCTGCTCCAACGATGAAACCATCCATCACAGCGGAGCAGTACCTCGGGCTCCATCTCCAGATGCCTAAGATCTTCTTCCCCTCCTCTGACAGCCAAGTCAGCCGGAGCATCCTCACCGGACAACCCAATCACGCTGAGATCGACATGGCTTCGCCAAAGAGGTTGTACACTTGTTGCATCTCTTTTTTACTCTACATGTTGTATATATTGTCCACTGAGGACTCGTAGTAACGGGAAATACGATTATTTTATCCTACTATATGACAAGCTGTGAGGTACCAGGCAACTTAGCTATCCGTGATGGACTCTCTTGAACGCCATCATTATTTATCTCTGCGCGTTTGAGCTGTGCATTTGTCGATGGGCCTAGGAGTTGAGCTAGTATGGCAGTGGCCTGGGTCCAAAGTAATAGAAGCAGCACAAAAACATTTTTTAGTGTAGGATTTTCCTTGCTCAAGCCTGCCTACTAGAATCGCCAGTGCTTGAAAGGAAAAGTGAATGAAAAACATCGGAATTGGAAAGTTTCCTATGGCACTACTTTTCATGAATTTGGTGCAAAGGAATGGAGCAAAGGAAAACTGTAGGATTTGTTCCTTTAGTGTCTCCTTGAAAGAAAAACCGTAGGAATTCTAATTTCCACTTCTCCTCCTTTTCATATTCCTATTCATCAAGCACAAGACTAAGAGATAGTAGCATAATAGCATTATAACCGTACATTTTCTTGTCGTTTGACTTAATCTCACCATGCTTTTTTGCATCCTGTGATCTTCCAATTGTTGTGAATCAAACACCCAGATTGGCAGAAATCCTGTGTTTTTAAATTCTCTGTTTTGCACGTGCATTCCTATCCTATTCATGTCTATTTCCTATCCCTGCATTGTTAGAATCCTCAAATTCAAACAAGCCCTTACTCAATTACTTCTGTTACAGATATGTGTCAAAGAAAACCTTGTGTGGTTTGTCCTGCTCCTGCGGCGCTGTGTTCCACCACAGCTCAGCTGCTCCAACGATGGAAGGGTTCACCACAGCAGGGATCCGCTCTCCAGACTGTCTTTCGCCGCCTCAGATCTTCTTCCCCGCCGTCGGCAGCCACGATAACTGCATTACCATCATCAACTGAGCAGATGACCTTGAGGACTACACGAGTCCGCAAGAGAGGTCGCACTCTTCCGTGTCTGCTTACGTTATGCGTCGCGTAATATGATGACATGCTACATTATCGTCGTGTTCACCTATTAGACTCCGAGTCAGGTCCAAACTAATGCTGAAACTTGAGTTTTGAAATGGTTGTGGGGTACATATTGGGGCAGCAATCAGTACTATCTGTCTACTATCTGGTTAATCTCCGGTGTCTACTATGAGTTTCATGTTGGGTGCAAACAAACATTAAAGGAGCCATTATATGTATTTTTTAACTAAAGCTATTATCTGCCTGCTATCATTGGTTTTGGGTCTATCCATAGTTTTCTACCATCACTCTGGATTTGTGCATGCACTCCTTACATAATCTCACCATGTTTATTCCTATGCATGCCAGTTATTGTACACAATGGAACTGATCATGTAGAGCAAAAGGGACGAGCCTTGCGGGATAATAAAATTTCATGCAGACGTCGTTCCATGGTGGGCGCAAAGGCAGCCCCCCCCACCCATTTCGGATCGTAATCAAGAGGAAGATAACTGTTTTGAGGGTGATTCAGAAGGAGAAGACCACTCCTATTTACCCCATGAGGTCTTCGCTCTAACTTGGCATGCCGATGTTGGTAATATCATGCATATGGTGCCTTGCATTGCTTACTGTATACATTAAAGATGTCATCTGCTTAGTTTAGACATGCTTTGTGTCAATGGCATCTGTTTAGTTTCTTTATCGTATATGTGAATCATGCAATGCCATCTTGTCTATCCAGGCATCATATATGTGAATTTTGCAATGCCACCCTGGTTAGCCAGTCATCTTATATGTGAATTATATCATGCCATCATTTTTTTATTACGTGTTAAATTTGTCAACAATTTTAGTACATTCAATTACTCTTCCTGTGCATCAGCCATTCGGCACGGTCATGGAAAAATCTGGAGTGGAAACAAGGTCTTTAGAGCAGACAATGCTATCTGACGAAGCGCATGTCTTGCTGGTTACGGATAGCTCCTCAGAGGAGGATTCAGAGATAGATGACCAGTCATATTTCCCACCCAAGGTGCATGCCCTAACTTGGCATGGTTATGTTGCTCATATCGTGCATATGGTATCTTGCATTGCTATGCCATTTTCTTAGTTTAGACATGCTTTGTGTGAATGCCACCTGTTTAGTGTCTAATTATCATATATGTGAATTATGCAATGCCATCTTGTTGCAAGACATTATATATGTGCATTATGCAATGTTATCTTGTTGCAAGGCATTATGTATGTGAATTATGCAATGCAATGCTGTTTAGGCAAGTGTCATATATGTGAATTATATCATGCCGTCCTTTTTTTGTATTTCTCATTGCTTTTGTCGACAATGTTTGTATATTCAACTGCTCTTCCTGTGCATCAGCCATTTGAATTGGTGATGGAGAAATCTGGAGTGAAAACAAGGTCTTCAGAGCAGACAATGCTATCTGCTGAAGCAGATATCTTGCTGGTTACAGATAGCTCTTAAGAGGAGGATTCAGAGGTAGATGACCAGTCCTATTATCCCCCTGAGGTGTATGCTCAAACTTGGCAGGGTTATATTACTCATATAATGCATATGTTGTATTGCAATGCTTAGTTTTTACATCATATACACAATATTGAATGCCATCTCCTTAGTTGACACATCATATATGCGATTGCCCTCTGCTCACTTCCTTAGTATATAAATCATATATTTGAATTATGTCATGCCATGATGTTTACATAGACAGCATGTATCTGAATTATGGCATGCCAACCCATTTTCTAAAGACATAATATAGTTATATCATCTCATCCTGTTTACATAGTCATCATATTTTAAATTATGTCATTCTATCCGTGAATTATATCATGCCATCATGTTTCCATCGACGGCATGTTTGTGATTTATGGCATGCGAACCACTTTAATAGACACATTGTATAGTTATATCATGTCATCCTGTTTACATAGTCATCATATTTTGAAGTATGTCATTCTATCCTATTTAGTTAGCCATCATACATATGAAATTGTGTCATGCTATCCTGTTTAATTAGCCATCATATATGTGAAATTATGACCTGCTATTCTGTTTGCTTAGACAACATAAATATGAATTATTTCATGCCCTGTTTTCTTCCTTACTATCCATTGCACCTGTCTATCTTACAATGTTTGTACATTCAATTACTTTTCTTCTTTATCAGCCATTTCAATTGGAGGGAGTGATGGCAATATCTGTGGGAGTAAAAACACGGTCTTCAGAAAAGATTGTGCTACATGTCGATGCAGATAGAACCATGGTTGTACTTGCCCAAGAACCAGCCCCACCACACATAACCCACACTCATGCAGATTGTACCCCTACCTAGTTGGATAGAGAACCAGCTACACCCCTTCTAACCCCAACCCCAGCAGATAGACACCCAGTTCCCGTTGACACAACACCGTCTCCACCACAGAGCACCCAAACACGAGCAATTAGTAAGGCAACTGTAGTGCCCAAATCATGAGGACCACCACTCCGAACCCGAAGTCAACGCTTAAAGCAGAAGAAGAATTGTTCTCAGGTCTGGTTCCGTAGCTATGGTTCATACTACTTTGCTCTTGCATCACTGTATTTACTGATACCAACTAATTTCAAATTTGAAGGATGCAATTGAAACTCCAATGGCGCAACAGGTATGTTTTAAACCTGTTTCTTCAACGTGTTTGGCTGTTTGCTGTTGAAACTTGCTCTATGTTGATTTCAGTTTCAATTGAATAAACTGTTATGTTCTCATGCCATGCACATTACAAGTGTTGTTATTGCTGTGTAGTTTCCCACACTTATATTCTGTCTATGCTGCTTTGTCTTAAATAGATATGATTCGAACTGTATCTATCTTGATTTGGCAACATAAACTAGAATGATATAGACCATACAGTGACCATACTACATAGATATATGTTTGTTTCATGCTGTTATCCTGTCCACCTTACTACTGAACTGGTTTACCAAAATGAGTTTCATATACTACATTGTAAACCTGAGATGTGTTTGTTTGTTTCTCTTTTAGAACGTGGATAAAATATTGGAGAAGAGTACCCTGTTATGCAATGGTAAAGGAAGTAATGCAGATAAGGTTCAAGATAGTGAGACATCCCTGTTGGTCTCCAAGAAAGCTGATAAAAACTATATTGAAGACACTGAGACAACCCCAAAGTCCTGCCTTGATGTAGTGTTCGAGTTACTGGCTACCACTGCTGGCACCAGCTCTTCGAACTCGTTGCCTCAATCAGTCCGGCTTCTTGAGTCTCAACTTCAAGTTGAAAGACATCGATCAAATGTTATGCAACAGGAAGCCGAAGGACCGAGGAAGTCCCTGCAGAATTCAGATGCATACTTTCTGGTGCAACAGCAAGCGCTGGAGGACTTAAGCACAAAACAAGAGAAAGTTAATAAGCTTGCTAAGCATCTTGCCAGCATTATGGGTACCCAGGATATTGTTTCTTGAGCTCTTCTAAAGTGGTTTCATTTCTGGACTTGTTTTGCTGTGGCATTTATATGCTGTTGTGTTCCCTATATTTGCACTGGTGGCGAACTTTGATGCCCAGTGGATGTAATATGTATAATAGCCGTGATAGCCTAGTGTAAGTTGCTTGCTTATTTATTTCCTTGTTGTCTTGTTTATTTGTTTGCTTGTAGTCAGTGCAGTTCTTTTTCTGCGGTTTGCTAGTGGCTGCAATAACCTATTTTTTAAAACTAGGCCACAATAACCATGGGCTAATATTTATTGTAGTGACACTGGGCCTCCTACGGGCCGTAGAAACAATGGGCCTTCTACGGGCCGTATAAACAGTGGGCCTTCTACGGGCCGTAGAAACAGTGGGCCTTCTACGGGCCGTAGAAACAATGGGCCTTCTATGGGCTGTAGAAACAATGGGCCTTCTACGGGCCGTATCATCAATGGGCCTTATACGGGCCATATGATCGATTGGCCAAACATGGGCCAAACAGACCGCATTCTGGCTGTAAACGGGCTAGAGTTGGAATCGTCCGTTCATGGGCCGACCATAATGGGCCATCATTAATAGGCCGTATTTGATGACGCTATGAAAACGGCCCAACGTATTAATGGGCCACAAATGGGCCGACTATAACCACGGGCTGAATTTGGCCCACAAGCAGAAAATGACAGTAACGGGCCGTAAGTAAACGAATGCTGGAAAATAGCCCAAGAATAAATGGGCTCTGAGAAGGCTGAAAGATAACATGGGCTGGAAACAGCCCAACGGAATAACGAGCCATTAATGGGTATAAAGTGATACACTGTTCTTTACGAGCCAGTTTCACCACGGGCCGTTAATGGGTGTAAAGTGATATATTGTTCATTACGGGCCAGTTTCACCATGGGCCGTTAATAGGCCAAGAGTTACATATGGCCTCATATGGGCCGAAAGACGTCATGGGCCATACATGGGCCAGAAGTGAAAACGGGATGGAATCATATTGGATGGCCCAGATGACGCTACTGGGCCTAATTCTAATAGGGCATAATGGGCCTTGGGTTAGTGGGCTGTAAATGGGCTATATGCGAACAAGCCGTTAACAGGCTTTCCATGGGCCGGCCCGCCACCTTTTGACCAAGTCAAACAGGCCGGCCTTTTCACAGGAATGGGCCTCTGTTGGGCCGTGCCACGTGTCAACGTATCATAGGTGCCTTCTGTCCAATGAGTGGATGACATCTGTCCCAGCGATGAGCCGACACGTGTTTCCTCCAGCCAATGATGATTTTACACGTGGAAAATCCCCATTGGTCGGTGCTGTTAACGGGTTATCGGATCCAAAACCCGACCTGATAGCTTAACGCGTTCCGTTAAGGTGGATGCCACGTGTTGGTCACCCTTGACGAAAGCACTTCTGTGACGCGCGATTTATCGTCATGGAAGTGGACACTTCCGTGATGATAATTTTGGTAATGTCATGGAACACTTCTATGACAACACAGGTATGACTATCTTGATTTTGTCATAAAATCGTCATGGATGTACATGCGTGACAGAAAACGCGACCTACTGTGACAAACACGTATCATCACGAAAGTGTATTTTTTTTGTAGTGCAGGGTCTATCCCTCCGTCCTTGGATGGCGCAATTTGCTCCGGATTGAAGGCCAGAGTAGTTGCAGATGCGATCTCCCGAACACTGTCCGACGATAGAGTTACGTCGTGCTTGTCATGACTGTGCGGCGCACCTGACATGGGCTCGAATCCGTCGAAGATCAAGTCTCCGCGGATGTCGGCAGTGTAGTTTAAGTTTCCGAAACTGACCTCATGACCAGGGGCGTAGCTCTCGATCTGCTCCAGATGGCCAAGCGAATTGGCCCGCAGTGCGAAGCCGCCCAATACAAAGATCTGTCCAGGGAGGAAAACCTCACCCTGGACCGCATCGCTATTGATGATTGAAGGAGCCATCAAGCCTTATGGTGATGACACATTGGAACTCTCAATGAAAGCACCAATGTCGGTGTCAAAACTGGCGGATCTCGGGTAGGGGGTCCCGAACTATGCGTCTAAGGCGGATGGTAACAAGAAGCGGGGGACACGATGTTTACCCAGGTTCGGGCCCTCTTGATGGAGGTAAGACCCTACGTCCTGCTTGATTGTTCTTGACGATATGAGTATTACAAGAGTTGATCTACCATGAGATCATAGAGGCTAAACCCTAGAAGCTAGCCTATGGTATGATTGTATGTTGTCCTACGGACTAAACCCTCCGGTTTATATAGACACCGGAGGGGGCTAGGGTTACACAGAGTCGGTTATAAGGGAGGATATCTACATATCCGTATTGCCTAGCTTGCCTTCCACGCCAAGGAGAGTCCTACCCGGACACGGGACAAAGTCTTCAATCTTGTATCTTCATAGCCCAATAGTCCGGCCGAAGGATATAGTCCGGCTGTCCGGAGACCCCCTAATCCAGGACTCCCTCAGTGGATGTCCTCGCTTGAATTGGCGCCAAGCGCGGCCCCGTCCCACCTAATATCTTTCTGGAAAGGCTTTTTAATCCGTCCGTGGTGTGGCAAGGGGAGAGCGGTAACACCAGTCCGGATCCGAACACAACCTCAGCCTCCGAATACAACGATATAATCGGGGGCTCAGCCACCGAAATAACACTGTCGGCCCACCTAATCATGGCAGTCATTGCCCCATGGACCGAACCCTTCTTGGCCTACCTTAATAGGAAAGAACTCCCAGAGGACTAGAATGAGGCTCGCCGCATTGTTCGGCGCTTGAAGGCCTACAAGGTCCATGAAGGAGAGCACTACAAGAAAAGCGCTACCGGCATTCTTCAAAGATGTATCTCCGAGGAAGAGGGGCGGTAACTCTTGGCCGAAATTCACGCCGGACTCGGCGGGCACCACACTACAGCTCGGGCCCTTGTTATCAAGACCTTTCGTATAGGTTTTTACTGGACGATGGCCCGAGCAGATGCACAGAACCTTGTCCAACGTTGCATTGGATGCCAGCTATTCGCCAACGAAAGCCACATGCCCCCACCACTCTACAAACAATCCCCATCACTTGGCCTTTTGCAGTCTGGGGGCTCGATATGGTCGGACCCCTTAAAGGAGGAAGATATAAGAGAAAGTATGTGCTGGTCATGGTGGATAAATTCACTAAGTGGATAGAGGCCAAACCTCTCAAAACAGTCAAGGTGGGGCCAGTAATAGACTTCATATCCGGCGTGGTGCACCGTTATGGTGTTCCACACATCATCATCACCGATAATGGATCCAATTTCACAGCCGATGAGGTGAAAACTTGGTGTGCTAATCTGGGCATTAAGCTCGAATACGCCTCTGTTTATCACCCGCAAACAAAGGGTCAAGTCGAATGGGCTAATGGTCTTATTATGAGCGGTATCAAACCTAGACTAGTGTGGTCTTTGAAAGAATCAGACAAGCACTGGGTTGAGGAGCTTGACTCCATACTTTGGGGGCTGTGGACCACGCCCAACCGCACTACTGGATATACGCCTTTCTTCATGGTGTACGGTGCGGAAGCTGTGTTGCCCTGCTGTCAGTGTCAAAACCGGCGGATATCGGGTAAGGGGTCCCGAACTGTGCGTCTAAGGTCTGTGGTAACAAGAGATAGGGGACACGATGTTTACCCAGGTTCGGGCCCTCTCTATGGAGGTAATACCCTACGTCCTGCTCGATTGATATTGATGAATATGAGTATTACAAGAGTTGATCTACCACGAGATCGTAATGGCTAAACCCTAGAAGCCTAGCTTGTATGGCTATGGTAATGAATACCCCCTCCTCCGGACTAAGTCCTCCGGTTTATATAGACACCGGGAGGATCTAGGGTTACATAAGGTCGGTTACAAAGAAAGAAATCTACATATTTGGTCGCCCAGCTTGCCTTCCACGCCAAGGAGAGTCCCATCCGGACACGGGTGCAGTATTCGGTCTTCGTGTTCTTCACAGCCCATCAGTCCGGCCATGGCTAACAGGCCGGACGCCCGAGGACCCGTTAGTCCAGGACTCCCTCAGTAGCCCTTGAACCTGGCTTCAATGGCAAGGTATCCAACGCGTAGATCTCTCTTCGGCATTGCAAGGCGGGTTGCTCCTTCCGAACTCCAAGATAGTCTTCAGACGAGACAAACGTGTCCGGATCTGCAACACACAGCCATAGAGAGTATAATATTTCACGAATCCAATCTGCTGACAACTTTAGTAACATGACATCATGCTTGCCCGGTCATTATTTTGAACCGTTTCTCGTCCTGCCATTCCATGTTCTGGGGCGTGGTTTTTGTTGGCACGTCCTGACGAAGCAAAGTTCGTATCCCCTTATCGCGGGATTCTCATTAATACGAGCGTGGGTAACCCAACCGTCCCGCGGGAAAGATTCCTTAGGAATAGGCAGGTTCTCAGGCTTAGGAGGAGGCGTTCAATACCCGCCACCTTTATAAAGGAACCAAGGGCCGTCTTTTTTATGCCAAACCTCTCCTCAGCCTTCCCAACCTCGAGTTCTAGCACCCAAGGTTTGACTTCATTGCTTCAAGCCTCCCCATAATGTCCGGACCCAGCCCTCAAGGCCGATGGGTGGCTTCCTCCGTTACAGAGGAGGATATTGCAAAGCTTCGGGCGGCCAGATACTTGACTGTGGAGATCCACCATAGGTTTCCTACTCAAGGATAGGTTATTCTGACCCCCAGATCTGGCGAGAGGGTCGTATTCATCTCCCACTTCCTCCGAGCGCTAGGGTTCGCTCTTCACCCCTTCGTCTGGGGGCTAATGTTTTATTACGGACTAGATTCTCATGATCTAGCTCAGGACTCTTTCCTCCACGTCTCGGCATTTATCATTACACGCGAGGCCTTCCTCCGAATCACCCACACTTCGGCTTATGGCTCAAGACTTTCAGTATGAAGCCGAAGGTAGTCGATGGGGAACAGGAGGAGTGCGGTGGTGCTGTAGTGAGCAAGCTTACCAACACTCTCTGGCCAAAAGGCTCTTTCACCAAAACCTCCAACCAATGGCAGCAAGAGTGGTTTTATGTCATGGAACCCCGTGGCACCAAGTGGGCAGCTATACCTGCGTTTCGTTCCGGCCCTCCACCACAGTTTGCATCATGGATTAACAAGGGGCTAGACTGGGGATCAGTTGACGAAGTGCAAACTCTACAGAGCCGCATTCGAACCCTCCTTGAGAGAGACATCGATCTTGTCAACGTGATTCAAGTGATGCTAGTTCGCCGAATCCTGCCATGCCAGCGTAGGTCTCGTCGCATGTGGGAGCTTAATCCAGAAGGACCACGAACCCTCCAACACTTCTTCGACACTACGCACGAAGGGATGTGGAAGCTGTTTTTCGGGAAGCGAAAACATTGGCCGGACACTACTGAGGACGCTGGCCTTGACTGCAACCGCCCGGATACGCCGGTAAGCACTTGTCTTTTGAACACTTTGTAGTTACGCATACCGTGATATGGTACTGAGCAAACTATCTTCTTTCAGGGCTGGATAAAGAAAGCGGTACTAATTATGTGTTCGGCCCCCCTGCCTGAAGGCCCAACGAATCCTGTTTTAATAAGGATGCTGGCCCTGGCACCATACTAGATGCCTGTGAAGGGGGCAAGGCGGAGAGGACCAAAGATGGCCTCCACCCCTAAGGTGTATTGGACATTGTGTCCGGAGGAATCAAGATCCCACCGTTCGAAGACAAAAATGAGGGGGAGGCCAACGCCTCTTCCCCCCATGGAAAGAAAAGGGCCGCCTCCGAAGATTGGGAGGAAAAGGCTCCTAAGCGAGGCAAGATGCCTCTATTGGGGGACTCAACTTGGAGGACGTCGATGCACAGTCTCATGATGAAGACAAGCCTCAGGCCAAATCGTAAGTAAACATGGATGTTTTAGACATGTCCCGTTCTTTTTCTTGTAATGCCTAGAATATATATTTTTTACAGTTTGGCACGCAGTCTTCTTCAACAATCCTCTTCCTCGGGGGACCTTCTCCCAGAGATGATGGAAAGCGAGATGCCTCCACCAGCCTCTCCGCCCCATAAGGCAGACGACTTCAAGGTGTCATCGTGGAGGGTCTCCCCCGACCAACAGGCGATGCGAGGGATGATGAAGATATTACACGAAGGTGATACTTCGGTGGCCCAGGGTCCGGGGACTAATAATGAAGGCCCCAAACAATCCGGTCTACAACCGGGTACGAATAAACGAATCCCTTAAAAGGGTGGCCGTACTCCTACAGTAGCCTCCGGAGATCCAGAGGCGCTGGATATACTGACGAACATGCTGCAGAAGGCGTCCGTCTCAAAGGAACATCGTAGCTTGATGGGCACGATGGTTGAAAAGATCCTGTCTGCGAAGTGCGGATTGAATGAGGCCTTTGTGGGCCTACTAAGAGGTTTCGAGGTTTGTACTGTAATATGTTCAATTGTGTGTTATTCACAAAATACACCTGTGTATAGATAGTAGCCCCTGAGACTCTGATTGGCTTCCCGAGGGAGGCAATCAGAGGATCAAAAGAAATGCGCAGGGACTGACCTGATTAATCGGAACATAGGCTGTTTCTCCCCTGACGACTGCCCGGACTACGGATATTGTCGAGCTGCAACGGGAGCTTGAAGTGGCAGGGGATGACATTGTGTTAATCAATAGGCGTCTTGACGAGTCGCGAGGTATGTATTCAGAGCAGTCCTTACACATACGTGTTTGTAATATAAGCGTGACACTGAAAATTGCGTACTGGGATATATATGGCTGCAGATGGTGTCGCCGCCGTCGTTGAGATTCTTCGGGCTGAGCTGGCCCGGTTTAGTAATGCGTCTGCCGAAAAGGCATCGGCCGAGTTAAAGGCCGAACGAGCTGCTCGGCACCAAGACGCGGGGAAAATATCTGCGATGGTGCTCGAACTAAAGAATGCTACTAGCCGCTGTGAATTCCTTGAGGAGGAAAATAAAGCCAAAACAACTAATCTTGACAAGGCCTTGCGAGAGGCGAAAGAAGCACGGTCCAAATCTAGAGCGGCTTGTGAGGAGATCCGGCAAGCTGGGGAGATTGCGGCTGGTAAGCCCTTTTTGTTACAGACTAAGTTCGGCGATCCGAATTATGCTCAGCTTAACCAAGTATGGAGCTTTTTAGATGCATTTTAGGACCTGCCGAAGAGTTCTTCCGTGTGGCGCAGTTTTACCAGGCACAAGAGGGATATGCGACGGAGAAACTTTTTTGGTCACAGTTTAGTGCATCAAAACGCCCTCTGTTGCTGAATGAACAGATGTCCTAATGGACCGAGCTTCATAGGATGTCTGGCGCTGCCATGAAGAACGTCATACTCCGGGTGTGGCTGACTGAGCCTATTCCAAATAGCTACTTCGGCTTGGTGCAACGGCTTACTGATACGGTACCACGTATCGATGCAGCAAAGTGGTCGGCATGCATTGAAGGTGCACGGATGGCCTTTGCCCGAGTCAAGACATATTGGGGGAAGATGAAGGCCATCGATATTGTGGCAAAGGGTCCACCCAAGGGCAAGGACCATCACGCACTAGGGCATTATTTTGAGGACATCTTGGAGGCTGCCCGCTTGATAGAGGGTCAATGTTCGAAAGACATAATATTCGAATGAACTCTGTACGAATTTGTAAAAGACAATTTTTATAATCAGTCTATATTTGAGTTTTGCCTAAAGGCTTTTATTCCTCCTGTGCGGCCGTTTGTATATAATCTGAAAGTTTTCCCGTCGTAGGCTTCAGCCCCCTCATAGGAAATACAGGGGTGTTCGGAAAAGCATCTGATCACTCTTGACCCAACGTCTTGGTCCGTGAAGGAGGTGTCAATGCGCCAAACCAGGCAATCGGACTATAGGGCATTAACGCTTTCACTTAGCCATATGAGTTTTATGGTGGGTCTACGATATAGCCCCTTGTATGTATGCGGCTTATTCATATGATTCGTTTACATATTTGACCGGAAAGAGGTCCTTTGTGTGACACGGAGGGAATCGTGAAAGGTTCCAATAAGTCATCGAGTGGTTGACCAGCTCTCGCCGCATCATGACAGTCAGTTTTCAGCTTTCTCTACTGAGGTGCTTAACCAGGTGAACCGGAAGCACAATCGCAGTAGTTCTCCCTTTACTACCCTAACCGATAGAGCGGAACGTAGGATATCAAGCACAGGAGCCGGGCAACCCAACTATTGGCCCAAGACATGATTCAGAGCTGATGCATATAAGGCCAAACTCGTGACGCCGAAGTACGCTATAGAGCTGTTCGGACTTGTCGGCAACTCATTTGTTCCCATACCGAGCCCCTGGCAAGTTATGCAGAGGTGTATGTTTAATACAACCGTAGGGGTGAAACTCGGTTCTTTAAAAAAGAGTGGATTATTTTTACTGGGATCTGAGTGATGTGCCAATCATTTATATAGATAACAAAGCCACAACCCCGGCTATTTGACATGCCAGGGGTCGAAGGCGGAGGAAAAAGGCACTTTACATGCTCGAAATAGAGAGTGCGGTCTACAAAAAGTTATTTTGGACCTCCTGTCGCACGTCTGCGCCGCCTGTCCTCGGTGAAGGGATTCCTTGATGGAAATAGCCCTTGGGTGAGTGTACGAACCCGAACTCCTATAGAGTCTGTGGCCAGCCATTGAGCCACCCGTGGAGAGGAAAGAGAAAAATGAAGAAGAAAAAAGTAATTAGAAAAAGGGGAGGTTATGGGAGTACTTGCAGGTCCGTCCGTATTGTGCTTCCGCTGGCGCCCAGGATATTTTAAGTGTATAATTATGTATGCACGGTACAGACTTCGCAGGTATATTAGGTGAGCGGCGGAAGCCGAACTGCTAGTCCCCTGCTATGTAGTTCGGCTGAGGTAGCCGTAGTATGGTCCTCTGTACGGCGGGAGCGCTCTGTGCGTTCCCCTGTAGGGGAGTGTGTCACGTATACCATGTTCACTATCTTTACTTCGGGGGAAAACTGCTTCTGACCCCTGGTGTTTGGTTGGCGAGTTTCTTCGTCATCGCTGTTGCCGGGCAGCCTCTTCCCCTTGTGTTCGGCTTTTGACTTGCCGGCCTATTTGAAGACCCAACAACTTCTGTTGGTTCTCTCAAAAAAACTTATGTTGGTGTGATTAGCTAGTATAGGGGTGGCCATGAATCTGGCAGGGCCTATCCAATATCTTATCTAAATTGGGTCCGTCTCTAGTTGTCGTAAATGCCTTTTTTCGTTGACCGGATTTGGGGCCGTTGAATTCGGCGTTAACCGTTATGTCGTGGGTTCCCCCGTTACTATTGCCACATTTGTGTTTATTGCATCGTGGTTTCCCGTTGCCGTCTCGAACTTCGGAAGTGCCCGGGTCACTGGCGCTGCTGCTTCTACGAGCGAGCCAGCTATCTTCTCCCACGCAAAAGCGGGTCATCGGACTGGTAAGGGCTGACATGGATTTTGGTTTCTCCTGACCGAGGTGGCGGGCGAGCCACTCATCCCGGACACTGTGCTTAAAGGCCGCTAGGGCTTCCGTGTCCGGATAGTCTATGATTTGGTTCTTTTTAACTATGAACCTAGTCCAGGGCTTCAAGTGCCCTATGAGCAGAGCATTGGGAGGACACCAGCGGTTGCCGTGCATTTGAGCTGGTCCGCCGAGCTGAAGGTGATGGCGTACTTGGACCATCTGAGTGGGCGCGTGGCCTCGAGCTTGGGGAGGGCTGCATTCACCTCGCAAGAGAACTGCTTGAAGATGCGCTGGGAAGCCGGGGCCTGAGCACCACCCAAGATGCAAGCAATGGAGCGCGGCTCCTGGAAGCCCCCAACCCCATCATCCTGATGGTGGTCGTCGTTCCTCCTTGGTGGTGGCGGCAGCGGAGGGAGACCAGGATTGCCTTGAGGACGGTCCTCATGAGGCTGGTCCCTCCAGGCGCCCTCACGAGGTTGGTCCTGCCAGCGATCCTCACGAGGCTGGTTGCGCCACTCCTGGCGGGGGCCGCAGTCATCCCAGCGTCCTCTGCCTCGTCCTCCTCCTCGGTCGTAGCCCCGGTCGTTGCGCTCGGGGCGTCGACCGAAGCATCCATCTCGAATGGCCCTGAGCTCTTGACAATCATTGGTGTTGTGGCTGCGCACATTGTGGAAGGCGCAGAACAGATGGCCGCCCTTGGGTGACTCGGGGAGATCCCGGCCGCGCTTTGTGTCTGGTTCTATCGCGAGTACGGCCACTCCCTTGCTCTTCACGTCCTTGACCTTGGCCTTCTTCTCTTCTGGATCGTCAGCAGGGAGCTCGAGGAGGGAGAGACGCCCTTCCTCAGCTCTCGCGCACTTGGTTGCTATGTTGAACAGCTCCAGAGTCATGCATAGCTCCTCGTGGATGGCGAGCTCCTCCTTCATCTTGATGTCGTAGACGCCATCAGAAAACGCTGAGATGATGGCCTCATCCGTCACCTTGGGGATCTTGAGACGCACGCTATTGAAGCGCTGGATGTACTTCTGCAGGGTCTCTTCCGGTTGTTGCTTGATGAGGCGCAGGTCACCCGTGGCCGGAGGGCGGTCATGAGTGCCCTGAAAGTTGGCGACGAAGCGGTCGCGCATCTCATCCCAGGAGGAGATCGAGCCTAGAGGCAGGTTCAGGAGCCACGAGTGAGCACCATCTTTGAGAGCCATGACTTTTTCATCGCCGCTGGCCGCCTCGATGCTCAGTTCATAGAGTTGCAGGAACTTCGCAGGGTCGGGGGTGCCGTCGTAGCGAGGAGGCAGATCCGGCTTGAACTTGCCTGGCCAGACGATGCTACGCAGCTCAGGAGTGAAGGCGCGGCAGCCTGCCGTGGCCACCGGGGCCCTTTGCTGATGCGGGGCCTGGCCTTGATGTCCGCGCACCGCCGCTGCAGGCGGCACGCGGTCTTGTCGTGGTGGTGCTGGTAGCGCTGGAGCGTTTTCTTGCGGCCAGGGAACCTCTTGGCAGCTTCCTTTTTCGTGCGCGGGCACGCGACGCAGTGGATCATGCCACGGGGCCGCACGTCTTGGGGCGAGGACACTGTCTTGACGCAGAGGGGGTGGTGGCGCTCTGTAACGCCCCGGACACACCCGCCGATGGTCGTTACTCCTGGCGGGATCTAGACTGGCCCCACAGATCAATACTAGTCTTTTCTGCGCACTTTGTCCTCACTCGTGCGCACCCGGGAGCAATTTCCCAGTCGGTCACCCATCCTGAAACTACTCCAAGCTGAGCACGCTTAGCTTTGGAGTTCTGTCCGAATGGGCTCCCAGAAAAGAAGGAATTCCTTATTGATATGAGTAGTCTATCATCCCTAATAAGCCAGGCCATCACATACACCCCCACTCAGAGGAACCGACGTCCTCGTCGGGCCACAGGAACGTTCCCTCTTGGCACATACATCTGTGCTTCCAGTACGGTACATGTACCATGTCATGTGCCACGACGGGTCACAAACGTCATGAACAACATGACCGCGCACCTGTCCGCAAACATCCGTGTAACCGCGAGGGTCGGCTCTGATACCAACTTGTAACACCCACGATGCAGCTATATCTCCCACGTGTCGGAGCATGACTTAGAGGCATAACCGCATAGTAGGCATGTCGCAAGAGGGGTAATCTTTACACATCCCATGTACTGAATAAGAAAGGGATAAAGAGTTGGCTTACAATCGCCACTTCACACAATACATGAATAAAGCATTACATTAACTAGATACAATCAAGTCCGACTACGGAACCAAATAAGGAAAGATAACCCCTAATGCTAGATCCCCGAACGTCCCAACTGGGCTCCACTACTGATCAACTAGAAACGAAACAACACAACGAACACGATCTTCATCGAGCTCCCCCTTGAGCTCGGTTGCGTCACCTGCATGGTTATCATCGGCACCTACAACTGTTTGAAGTAATATGTGAGTCACGGGGACTCAGCAATCTCACACCCGCGAGATCAAGACTATTTAAGCTTATGGGTAGGATAGGGTAATGAGGTGGAGATGCAGCAAGCACTAGCATATATGGTGGCTAACTTATGCAAAAGAGAGCGAGAAGAGAAGCAAAGCATGGTCGTGAACTAGAAGTGATCAAGAAGTGATCCTGAAACTACTTACGTTCAAGCATAACACAAGAACCGTGTTCACTTCCCGGACTCCGCCGAGAAGAGACCATCATGGCTACACACGCGGTTGATGCATTTTAATTAAGTTAAGTGTCAAGTTCTCTACAACCGGACATTAACAAATTCCCATCTGCCCATAACCGCGGGCACGGCTTTCAAAAGTTCAAAACCCTGCAGGGGTGTCCCAACTTAGCCCATCACAAGCTCTCACGGTCAACGAAGGATATTCCTTCTCCCAGGAAGACCCGATCAGACTCGGAATCTCGGTTACAAGACATTTCGACAATGGTAAAACAAGACCAGCAAAGCCGCCCGGATGTGCCGACAAATCCCGATAGGAGCTGCACATATCTCGTTCTCATGGCACACCGGATGAGCCAGACGTCGGGTTGGCATAGACCTTGGTTGCCCAGGGGGCGCCGGACGTCGCTCAGGT
>NC_041388.1:598028670-598047292 GCF_002162155.2 Triticum dicoccoides
GGGGGGGTTAAAATAAAGATGACCCTTGAGTCTGCAGAACCCAAGGGAAAAAGGCTAGGTGGCAAATGGTAAAACCAAGGTTGGGCTTTGCTGGAGGAGTTTTATTCAAAGTGAACTGTCAAGGGGTTCCCATTATAACCCAACCGTGTAAGGAACACAAAATCAAGGAACATAACACCGGTATGACGGAAACTAGGGTGGCAAGAGTGGAACAAAACACCAGGCATAAGGCTGAGTCTTCCACCCTTTACCAAGTATATAGGTGCATTAATTAAGGCCCTGTTCGGAGTCACTCCAACTCCTAAAAATACGAGGAGCTGGAGCATCTCTTTCCCAGCTCCGTGCCTTTTGACTCCAGCTCCGGGAGCGGAGTAGTGGAGTGGCGGGTCTCCGAACAGGGCCTAAATAAGAGATATTGTGATATCCCAACAATAATCCATGTTCCAACATGGAACAAACTCCATCTTCACCTCCAACTAGCAACGCTATAAGAGGGGCTGAGCAAAGCGGTAACATAGCCAAACAACAGTTTGCTAGGACAAGGTGTGTTAGAGGTTTGGCATGGCAATATGGGAGGCATGATATAGCAAGTGGTAGGTATCGCGGTATAGCAAAAGATCGAGCAACTAGCAAGCAAGGATATAAGTGATTTCGAGGGTATGGTCATCTTGCCTCCGTGAACTGCGCGTCTCGGCGCAAGGGCGATGTCTTGATGCGGAGGCGCTCCGTGAGCTACATCGCCCGCGGTTGGAGGTGGGCGAGGCAGCGATAGGGATGGTGTAGGAGAGCCCCAGCGGCGCTGACGAGCTTGGCGTTGCGGTCCAACCAGTCCTCGTAGAGGTCGTCGACCGGGCGGTAACGCAGGAGCTCGCGTGCCATGAGTTGCGCCGCCTGCGCGTCCGTGGGTGCGCGGCAAGCATGAGATGATGAGCCGGACGGAGTCAGCGATGGGGTGGCGGTGCGGCCGTCCCGCCGCACGGAGGGGTGCAGTGAGGACGCTTGCTGCTCGTTTGCCGCTGGGCCGGTAGCGGCGTTGGCAACATGAGATGGAGAACGATGGGGAGGCCCGCCGACAGGGGCTGTCTGAGCGACACGGGCGGCGAGGGCGGCCCGGCGCTCGGCGCGGGCTCGGCGTGCGTCCGACATGGATGCGGTAGAGCGGCGGAACATGGATTAATGGAAGGAAAGCTTCAGTGCACCCCTACCTGGCACGCCAAATGTCAGATTTCGGGTTCCGGCAAAACCCTTGAGGTTTGAACACTGGGGTGCGCACGAAGATCTCTCCTCCCCCAAGATCTCACCCTCACCGCAATCTCAAGGTTTAGCGCGTCGAACTCGCAGAATAAAGGGACACAAGATTTATACTGGTTCGGGCCACCGATATGGTGTAATACTCTACTGCAGTGTGGTGTGGTGGATTGCCTCTTGGGCTGAGGATGAACAGTTACAAGGGAAGAACAACCTCCTGAGGAGAGGTGCTCTTGTGCTTGGTGAGCTTGTGTGGTTGGCTCGGTGGAGTGGATCCGGTTCAAGATGTGTTCTTCCTTCTCTACGGTGGCGGCTAGTCCTATATATAGAGGCCCGGGTCCTCTTACCAAATATTAGGCGGGAAGGGATCCCACAACGGCCAATTTGAAGGGGACAACTAGTACAAGCTATCTTGACAAAATATGGTCTTCGCCTGCCAAAGGCTCTGGTGATGACGCCGTCTTGGGCTCCACGGCGACCTCCGTCCTGCCGTCCTACTGGTCTTGGTCTCGTTGCACCGATATGGAAACATTTGCTTGCTGCCTCGGGACTCCTCGTCTGTGCTTGCCTCCTTAGCACCAAAGAGGAAATGAGGACACTACGCATGCTGGCGCCCGCTTGGTGCCCGCCTGGCCTTGGTCGTCATGGCTTGCATCACAGGAACCTCACGAGGTACCCCTTGCCTTGATCTCTCCGCCCCTCGCGAGCCAGCCTGGTGAGGCTGCCCCCCAGGAGGTCTTGGTCGTCCACCTTGCAAGGCTTGGCCCCTCGCGAGGGTCTTGAGTGTTTGCTGGTGAATATGGGCCATACAGGGCCGCTGTTGGAGCCACGCCATGGGCCGCAGGCAGGCAAGTCTGGGGACCCCCATTCCCAGGACGCCGACAAAAGTGCCCAAGTCCTTCTCTCCCAAATCCCACCACAACAACTAATGCTATGGAGGAAAATGAGAGGAAGAACAAAGAAGATAACAGAAAGAAATCCAAGATCTAGATCCAAGGGGTTCCCTCACAAAGAGGAGAAAGTGATTGGTGGAAATGTAGATCTAGATCTCCTCTCTCTTTTCCATTAAGAACTAGTATGAATCATTGAAGGGATTGGGAGCTAGCAAGCTCAAAGAAGTCAACAATGGGGGGGGGCAAACACGAGCTCAAAAGATAAGAATCATTGGAGAAGAAGACCCCCTTAAATAGCCCCCCCCCCAAATCCAACTGTTATGTGCACTGGGCGTGCACAAGGGGTACTACCGCTCTGGCGAGCCGTACTACTGCTTGGCCAGGTCAACGCAACCCAACAAGAACGAAATACAAGAGTGGTAGTTCTGCGAGAGAGGTACTACCGCTCAGGGAGGTACTACCGCTTATAAGAGGTACTACTGCTCAAATACCACTCAAGCAGATTGAGCAACAGAAGCACAAAAATAAGCAGAAGTGGTTGCGGTAGAAGGAAGTGGAAGTACCGCCCAAGCGGTACTGCCACTCGGGAGAGTAGTACTACCATTTAGAGTAGTATTACCGCTTAACTACTGCTCTACTACCGCTTAAAGCTGAAAAACTGCCCAAACAAAATAGAAGGACGCTCCAATACTGAAATTGCTATAACTACTGCAAACGGACTCAAAAAATAGCAAACTCAAGCTTGTTGGATAGAAGATGACAAGTACTATCCAACATCCAATGAATAATTATGAACTAGAAATTGAGAAGAAATGCCAATAGGATAAGGAAGAGGACCTTCCCCGAGCATGAACCGACAAACTCTCCAACACCAAAAACTCAAAGATGAAGCATGCAAACTCCATTTTTTATGAGCTTGAGTTTGACAAGAAGATGAACACAGACTTTAAAACCTCACAAAGAGAAGAGTCAAATAAGAACCAACAAAGATGATGCAAGGATGCAATGGTTTGAGCTCTCTACGAACGATATGATCAAGCTAATTACTTGAGAGCCCCCCTTGATAGTACGACAATCGATCCTATAACCCAGTCTCTCACCTACCACCATGAGACCGGTAAAATGGAAAATCCATCCTATTAAGGGCAAACATTTGCCTTGCACATAGTCCACTTGAGCTAGATGATGACGATCTTAACTTTCTCAAGTTAGACCACCTTTCTTGATTGTGTTGGCTCGATGAAGACTACTTGATTGCTCTCCCTGTACTCCACCATGGGTGAGCAACTCTTCAACACATCTTCACAAGTCCATTGTCACCATAATGGACGTCAGGCTTCAAGCATGATCTCTTCGGGATGCTTCACTTGAACTTGCACACCGCAATTTTGATGACGATCACCACTTGATGTCATCCTCCATGGGTTGTATGAGGTTTTCCTCTTGACGCAAGCCCTTGGAAACATACCTAACTCCACATAGAACTCTCACATGGACCATGGGTTAGTACACAAAGCGTAATGGACAATGGTTGCCATACCATGTGATCACTTGATCCCTCTCGGTACATCTTGTACGCTTTGTATGTTGATAAACTTGATTCACTCTTTGACTTACTCTTGATCAACCTTGTATCATGTATTCTCTATGACCAATCTTTGGATAATTCCTTGAATAACACCTTGGTCATCACATAATCTCCTTGAAACCAACAAATGGACTTCAAGAAATGCCGATGCGCAAACCCTTCAAATATAGCTCACGAAAACCATTAGTCCATAGGGATTGTCATCAATTACCAATACCAAACATGGGGGCACCATTCTCTTTCAATCTCCGCCACTTTGGTAATTGATGACAATCACTTTCCACAGAGTTTATATAAGGAATTAAGCATCACCATGCAAATCAACAACCAATAATGCATGAGCACGATATGCAAATTGTTAGGAACAAAACCAAACCATGAGACGGAAACCCAAAAAATGCATGAGCATGAGATGCAAATGCTTAGGAACAAAACCAAAGCATGAGACCAAAACCCAATAAATGCATGAGCATGAGATGCAAATGCCTAGGAACAAAACCAAAGCATGAGACCAAAATCCTCTAAACTCTCCGAACTTCTCCCCCATTGGCATCGATTGCTAAAATGGGTGAAAAATTTAGAAGGCCAATATAATATGTGTTCCTCCAATAAGTGTGTATTTCTCAAAACATATGAGTGGAAAGACATACACATATCCAATGATGAATAGTTGGAGGAAGACAAACTATTTTGAGGATCCAAAGATTGCAAAAGGATGACATGGCACAAAGACATACCAAAGAGAGAATCAAGCAATCAAAAGATACCAATTGAACCAAGCAATCAAATGACTCGTCGACCCACTTGAATAAAAGATATTATGATATGGGCATAGGAGTGTTCTAAAGAAACTAGAGAAGCTCCCCATAATCTGTGCACTATTTAGAACTTTTGTATTTGGTTATAAAGTGCGCAAAATAGAATCATCGCTCCCCAAAATTAATAGAAACTCGCAGCAAGTGCAAGTGAGCAAAGATAAGAAACAAAGCATAGCACTTGCAACAAGCACATTGTTGAGCATGAAGGAAATATGCCCTAGAGGAAATAATAAAGTTGTTATTTTATATTTCCTTATATCATGATAATTTTTTATTACTCGTGCTAGAATTGTATTAACTAGAAACTTGATACATGTGTGGATACATAGACAAAACATCGTGTCCCTAGTAAGCCTCTACTAAAACTAGCTCGTTAATCAAAGATGGTTATGTTTCCTAACCATAGACATGTGTTGTCATTTGATGAACATGATCACATCATTAGGAGAATGATGTGATGGACAAGACCCATCCGTTAGCTTAGCATGTTGATTGTTCAGTTTTATTGCTATTGCTTTCTTCATGTCAAATACATATTCCTTTGACTATGAGATTATGCAACTCCCGGATACCGGAGGAATGCCTTGTGTGCTATCAAACATCACAACGTAACTGGGTGATTATAAAGATGCTCTACATGTATCTCCTAAGGTGTTTGTTGGGTTGGTATAGATCGAGATTAGGATTTGTCACTCTGAGTATCGGGGAGGTATCTCTGGGCCCTCTCGGTAATACACATCATAAGAAGCCTTGCAAGCAATGTAACTAACGAGTTAGTTGCGGGATGACGTATTACGGAACGAGTAAAGTGACTTTCCGGTAACGATATTGAACTAGGTATGAAGATACCGACGATCAAATCTTGGGCAAGTAACATACCGATGACAAAGGGAATAATGTATGTTGTCATTACGATATGCCAATAAAGATATTCATAGAATATGTGGGAACCAATATGAGCATCCAGGTTCCGCTGTTGGGTATTGACCAGAGTGGTGTCTCGGTCATGTCTACATACTTCTCGAACCCGTAGGGTCCCCGCGCTTAACGTTCGATGACGATTTTGTATTACATGAGTTATGTGATTTGGTGACCGAATGTTGTTCGGAGTTTCGAATGTGATCAAGGGCATGATGAGGAGCTCCGGAATGGTTCGAAGGTAAAGCATTATGGGATAATAGTGTTTGGTCCCCGTAAGGGTTCCAGAATTCACCGGAAGGGGTTCCGGATGTTTCTCGAAATGTTTGGGTACGAGAACACTTTATTTGGGCCAAAGGGAAATGCCCATGAGGCTTTTGGAAAGTGCAAAAGGGAGTTTTGCGGAGACCAAAGGCTAGACGCCAGGAACCTTGGCGTCTAGGGGGTAGATGCCGGGAATCCTGGCATCTAGCCCTGGAGTCCGAGAAGGACTCTTGCCTTTCGGGAAAAACCAACTTTGAGGAGGTTTTTACTCCAAGTTTCGACCCCAGGGCTCAACATATAAATTGAGGGGCAGGGCTAGCACCCAAGACATATCAAGATTCACCAAGCCGTGTGCCGGCAACCCCGTCCCCTCTAGTTTATCCTCCATCATAGTTTTCGTTCTGCTTGGTGAAGCCCTGCGGAGATTGTTCTTCACCAACACCGTCACCACACCGTCGTGCTACCGGAACTCATCTACTACTTCGCCCGTATTGTTGGATCAAGAAGGGGAGGACTGTTTTAGAACGTAGTAATTTCAAAAAAAAATCCTACGCACACACAAGATCATGGTGATGCATAGCAACGAGAGAGGATAGTATCATTCACGTACCCTCGTAGACTGTAAGCAGAAGCATTATGAGAACGCGGTTGATGTAGTCGTACGTCTTCACGATCCGACCGATCCAAGTACCGAACGCACGACACCTCCAAGTTCAGCACACGTTCAGCTCGATGACGTCCCACGAACTCCGATCCAGCAAAGCTTCATGGGAGAGTTTCGTCAGCACGACGGCGTGATGATGGTGATGGTGTTGCTACCGACATAGGGTTTCGCATAAGCACCGCTATGATATGATCGAGGTGGATTATGGTGGAGGGAGGCACCGCACACGGCTTGGAACAATCAACTTGTGTGTCCTAGGGTGCCCCCTGCCCCCGTATATAAAGGAGCAAGGGGGAGGCCGGCGGGCCCTTGCAGGGCGCGCCAGGAGGAAGAGTCCTCCTCCTAGTAGAAGTAGGACTCCCCTTTCCTACTCCTACTAGGAGGAGGAGAGGGAGAAGGAAGGAGAGGAAGGAAAGGAGGAAAGGGGGCCCGGACCCCTAGTCCAATTCGGTTTGGGCTAGGGGGGCCGCGCGCCCTGCATTTTCATGCCTCCTCTCTTCCACCACTTGGCCCATGAGGCCCAATACTTCTTCCCCCGTATTCCCGTAACTCCCCGGTACTCCGAAAAATACCTAAATCACTCGGAACCTTACCGATGTCCGTATATTGTCGTCCAATATATCGATCTTTACGTCTCGACCATTTCGAGACTCCTCGTCATGTCCCTGATCTCATCCGGGACTCCGAACTACCTTCGGTACATCAAAACACATAAACTCATAATACCGATCGTCACCGAAGGTTAAGCGTGCGGACCCTATGGGTTGGAGAAGTATGTAGACATGACTGAGACACGTCTCCGGTAAATAACCAATAGCGGAACCTGGATTCTCATATTGGCTCCCACATATTCTATGAAGATCTTTATCGGTCAAACCGCATAACAACATACGTTGTTCCCTTTGTCATCGGTATGTTATTTGCCCGAGATTCAATCGTCGGTATCTCAATACCTAGCTCAATCTCGTTATCGGCAAGTCTCTTTACTCGTTCCGTAATACATCATCCCGCAACTAACTCATTAGTTACAATGCTTGCAAGGCGTATAGTGATGTGCATTATCGAGAGGGACCAGAGATACCTCTCCGAAAATTGGAGTGACAAATCCTAATCTCGATCTATGCCAACTCAACAAGTACCATCGGGGACACCTGTAGAGCACCTTTATAATCACCCAGTTACGTTGTGATGTTTGGTAGCACACAAAGTGTTCCTCCGGTATTCGGGAGTTGCATAATCTCATAGTCATAGGAACATGTATAAGTCATGAAGAAAGCAATAGCAATAATACTAAACGATCAAATGCTAAGCTAACGGAATGGGTCAAGTCAATCAAATCATTCTCTAATGATGTGATCTCGTTAATCAAATGACAACTCATGTCTATGGCTAGGAAACTTAACCATCTTTGATTCAACGAGCTAGTCAAGTAGAGGCATACTAGTGACACTCTGTTTGTCTATGTATTCACACATGTACTAAGTTTCTGGTTAATACAATTCTAGCATGAATAATAAACATTTATCATGATATAAGGAAATAAATAATAACTTTATTATTGCCTCTAGGGCATATGTCCTTCAAGGACGTCATCGAGCCGAACGTGTGCTGAACGCAGACATGTCGTACATTCGGTACTTGATCGGGAATGATCGTGAAGGTATACGACTACATCAACCGCGTTGATAAATGCTTCCGCTTTGCGATCTTCAAGGGTATGAAGATGCTCTCCCTTCTCATTGCTATGCATCTCCTAGATAGATCTTGCGTGAGCATAGGAAATATTTTTGAAATTGCATGCTACGTTCCCTAACAGAGCAACACGTAAAAGAGACAACTTAAGAATAGGCTCAACCAAAATGATGTGTGTGAGTCAAGGAAAAGCACTTGAGAAGACTAATATTATGATGAGCATTAAGCATCAGTATAGTCTTGAAAAAAGAGATACAAGGTGCAATACATGTCCTCCCCCCCCCCCTCGCACACACACACAACTAGCAAATGGGATCACGAGCTCAGTAATATGTGAATTAACAACAAAGCTTGTGACAAACCAAGGTGAAGATAGAAAATTAGCCTTGTCAAGAGGAGAGATACAAATCGAAATGGCAAAAGCCTTATCAAGACAAGCATGAGGAAAACAAACTTCATCACAAATGAGTGCATGATACGTCTCCAACGTATCCATAATTTTTGAATGTTCCATATTGTTATATTATCATTCTTGGATGTTTTATATTCATTTTATAACAAATTTATATCATTTTTAGGACTAGCCTATTGACATAGTGCCAAGTGCCAGTTGCTGTTTTTTTGCTCTTGTTTTTACTTCACAGAATATCCATATCAAACGGAGTCCAAATGCAGTGAAACTTTTTGGAGATTTTTTCTACCCAAAAGATAACTTGGGAGCCAAGCAAGTGCAAGAGGGGAGGCCCGTGGGGCCCATAAGGCACCAGGGAGTGCCAGAGGCCTCATGCACGCCCTGGTGGGTAGTGGGGCCCACAGGAGTCCTTTCCACTGCCTCTATGCTCTATAAATGCCCAAATATTTCAGAAACCCTAGGGGAGTTGACAAAACACAATTCCAGCCGCTGCAAGTTCTAGAACCACAAGATCCAATCTAGAGCCCTATTCCAGCACCTTGCCGGAGGGGAACACGATCACAGAGGGGTTCATCATACTCATTGGTGCTCCTCCGATGATGCGTGAGTAGTTTACCACAGACCTACGGGTCCGTAGGTAGTAGCTAGATGGTTTCTTCTCTCTTTTTGATTCTCAATACAATGTTCTCCTCGATGTTCTTGGAAATCTATTTGATGTAATGACTTCTTGCGGTGTGTTTGTTGGGATCTGATGAAATTACGAGTTTATGATCAGTTCTATCTATGAATATTATTTGAGTCTTCTTTGATCTCTTATATGCATGATTATTATAGCCTCGTATTTCTTCTCAGAAACTTTGGTTTGGTTTGGCCAACTAGATTATTTTTTCTTGCAATGGGAAGAGTTGCTTTGTGACGGGCTCGATCTTGCGGCGTTCTCGCCCATAGGACCGGTCCTAAAGGGGGGCTGGAGGGGCAGCTACCCCGGTCTCCCAAGTACAAAGGGGGCCCCGATGGCTTGGTTATACGTGCGAGATTTTAGCCCATATCACACGGATGGATCGATTACTTCTCAGCTTGGCGCATGTAGTACGGCAACATGCCGCGCGCAGTTTCCTTGGCTTCTATTCCATCTCTTCCACGAGATTGGCAACAAATCAGCTAGATTGACAGTGCCCCGCCCGCTTCCTCTAATTGTGAGTTTTGGTTGTTGGCTCAATTTATGGAAGGACATAATGCGGTTTTACATATTCCCATCTACCTCCTCTATAGTGCATATCCCGTTCCTCCTTTTACAGGCTTCTCAAATCATTCCTTCGTTTGTGATGGTCATCCTCCTACATCTCTCTGTCTCGTTCTCCGATTGATTAATCGTGTTGATTGGGATTAAAAAATAATAACCCGGATTTTTGTTGGTGACTTGTAAGCAACAACAAGATCTTGCAATTTCTATTTTTCTAGCCATCCACGTGAGTACAGATCAGGTACCTTGTTCCCCTTGCTTTGCATTTTTTTAATCAACAGTGTTCATAATTTGATCTGTCATATGTTTGTGTGCTACTTCCTTGCCTTGCTCCAGTAATTAGCAAGACTTCTCCTAATTTGACACTTTTTAGAATGGATACAACAGCTATTACGAGGAATTAGCTTTAGTTACTGTTAAGAAAACCAAATGAAAAATTCAGGATGATAATAATTTGAGTGGGCATGAAAGTGTACCTTGTTTACCTAATATTCGAAAAATAAGTGTCGATAACAAGAGCGAGCAACTTTTACCTTTAATGTGTTCCTGTTTTTTCGATACACTAGATCACATTTTTGCAACATAGGTTATAGTGTACGGAAAATCTTTTGGCAAGAAATTAGTAATATGAATACGCATATGTTTATGTGGCATTAGGGCCCCTCTGTGTTAACTTGCCCCGGGCCCCTGAAATTTCAGGACCGACCCTGCTCACCCAGTGACAGAAGGGGTAGCGAGGCACACATGTATTGTTGCTATTAAGGATAAAAACATGGGGTCTATTCCTACATGAATAGATGTTTTCTACATCATGTCATCGTTCTTATTGCATTACTCCATTTCTCCATGAACTTAATACACTAGACGCATGCTGGATAGCGGTCGATGTGTGGAGTAATAGTAGTAGATGCAGGCAGGAGTCGGTCTACTAATCTTGGACGTGATGCCTATATACATGATCATTGCCTTGGATATTGTCATAATTATTTTCTTTTCTATCAATTTCCCAACAGTAATTTGTTTTCCCACTGTATGCTACTTTGTCGAGAGAAGCCACTAGTGAAATCTACGGCCCGGGTCTATTTCCTATCATATTGTTTTCAGATCTATTATTCCAAAAACCCAAAAATATCTTGCTGCACTTTTTATTAACTTATTTTATTTTGTGCTTTTGTCAGATCCATTTATCCAATCTACTACAATTTTATCTATCTCAATACCGAGGAGGGATTGACAACCCCTTTTACACGTTGGGTTGCGAGTATTTTTTATTTGTGTGCATGTACCATTTACATAGTCTTGCTTGGTTCTCCTACTGGATTGATAATCTTGTTTTCATAACTGAGGGTAATACTTACCGTTGTTGTGTTGCATCATCCTCTCCTCTTCAAGGAAATACCAATGCAGGTACATGCAATCTGTGCATCACAATGCAAGGATATAAGATGCACACTCACAAATCCTTTAATGAAACCACCAACAAAATATAAGGAGACTGAAAATATGGTCATGAAAGAATAGGGATATCAACTAGAGATGTAACTTCTCTCATGTGTATAAGATTCTAGGTAGATGAAAATCATGATGATATATATCCACAAGAAGGATGTACTCGCGGAATAGTTACAAAGGAAAGAACAAGAAATCCGAACAGAAGTCATAAGCATACCAACAAGATATTTGCTTGAAAAGCATAGCACATGGCTTAATATCATCTTATTATATATTAATGAACTCCAAACACACAATCATAAGATACATCACAACTAGCAACAAGAGAACATTGTTGGGATGCTTTGAGACAGGAAACAAGTATCACAAGAACAAATCAGGAAATGATTGCCATGATGCAACCTACACAAGGTTAAATGCAAGAAACGTATGCATGAAGTAGATGCTTGTTACTGAGGTAGCATTGGAATGATGTATAGATAATGGTTCACGATCATCCTAGCTTGACTCCAATAAGTATATGGTGACAACACTTCCTTGTGAGTGAGTCAAGCATCCAATGCATCTCCAATTGTTCCTAGAACAACAACACAAACAAAATGGTACCCAAACTCATTAGGACCAAAGAGTTAGAGCACCAACAATACATAGGACAAACTCCACATAAATGTGTGCAAAATAGATATGAAATAGAATTTCATGCACACTTTATCCAATTTGTGACATGGTGGATTTCCCCCTATATATTGAGTCAAAGAAAGAAAGTATGCCAAAGGAAATACATATAGTAAATATGCATGCTCAAGACTTTCAAGAACCAAATCAACACATGATTGATAAGATACCAATCAAGAAGGTACCAAGATAAAACTAAGATATGAAAAGAAAAATTACCACTTGGAGGATATCAATTAAAAGATACATCAAGAAAAGATATAGCCATTGATACACAATAATTGAAAGATAGCAAACTCCCAAAAGAGAGCAAGGTTCCAAACAAACCAAACCCTCCACAAAGTTTCATGATGGCACAAAGTACCAAAAAACAGCATTCCTTCCACCAACACACACTTGATAAGGATCATAAGATGCGTGTGCTAAAGAAAATAGGATAGCCCCCCCCCCCCCAAGAGTTGTGCAGTATAGAGAATTTGCATTTGAATACAAAATGCACAAGATGGGATCACCATTTTCACTATATCTAGAGAAACACTAGAAAATATCAAGAAGTAAATAAGATCCACAAGTGGCGCGGAAGACAAGAGAGTTGACACATTCCTTGTCAAGTGAAAGGCAATTAAGACAAAACCCAATGTAAAGAGATCAACAATTTCTACCACATAAATGAGTACCAATTGTCAAGTGACAATGAGTATTTAGAAATAATTCCTGGTGGTAGATAGTAACGGTATCCAACATCATATTCACACTAAACACACAAGTACTTGCAACTTGTAGAGCTAACATGCCACCTAGGAACAAGATAATTTCCAATATCAACTCTAAGTGGCAATACGACAAATGTAAACATTTTCTAGGCTTGTAATATACACAGAGCACATTATTCCCCCATAATGTGATACCAAAGTAAACTTAACAAGAGGTAAATAAAATTCAATAAGAGATAATTAATTGACCATTTAGAATTTGAATTTCTCACGAGTAAGAGATACCACATAGAGACTAGATAATCTTGAAATATCAATACTAGGTGGTATTCCTCGTGTATACACATTCGTAGGATTGTGAAGTGGACAAAGCACACCACTCCCCCAAAATGGGATGTTCCATTAATATCCCACACGGGCCAAATAAGATACAAGGAGGATATAAAAATGCTCAACACAAGACTCACATATACTTGATGTGCAAACCAACATAAAGATACTCGATTTCTCAAGATAAGAAAATTGGAAGCACAACATATACAAACACATGCAAGGTACAAAACCAAAACATGCAAAGCGAAAGCAACTTTCAATGTAAACAATTTAAGTACAAGTTACCACAAGGAGGCACATAGGATATAAGATAGAAACTCGATAATACAAATGACTTGGCTTGATACAATATGAATGATGAAGATCCCTTAACTCTTCATGATGTAGCCAAGTTTCCAATGCCCTCCAACAACACCTATTGATCAAGTTTGAGCTTGTTGGTCCCCAACAAAGTTGGGTCCTGAGAGGTTAGTCACAGTAGGCTTGGTTACCCAAATGGTTCTTTTCTAGACACCACTTTGAGTACCAACAAACTTGGCAAACACATTTCCAACCATGTCCTTCCTAAGAGAATAAATATCATAAATCATAACGGGGTTGGATACGATACTATTAGTGCATGAAGAAGCAAGATGACCCTTCTCACGACATAAGTAGCAACATCTACTGTTCACTTTCTTCTCACTTGATTTCTCAACTTTAAAAGCATTAACTTGAGTCTTCTTAGGAAGTGGTTGTTCTTCAACTTTAGTTTGGACTTGAGGCCTCTTCCCTTGTTGCTTGTCACTAATGGGTTTCTTCTTCAATGGGCAAGATCTAACATGATGCCCTTCAAGTTTGCAGTTGAAGCAAATGATCTTGGCCAAATTCTTGACTTAGTTTCGGCCCTTCTTCTTGTTGCTCTTGGACTTATTCTTATTGGTGTGGAATCCAAGTCCACCTTTGTCATTGGGGGATTTTTTGCACACTCAAGATATTGTTGAGTGTGGACTCCCTTCATGACACTTTTGCAAGTCAATCTGCAAAGGAGTGACTTGGTCCTTGAGCTCTTTGATTTCCTCTACATGGTTAGTCTCAACACAAGTACTCGCGGAAGTATAAGCTTCACCATTAGAGCAACAAGGCAAGGAAAGTAATTCATCACAAGATGTAGCTACATTATGAGTAGATGAATTACGAGGACTAGCACATGGCAAGATAACATTTTGACTTGAAGTAGTGCTAGTATCCACATGAGGGTCACGAGATGTTACCTTATGTCGGTGGGAAACGACACCTATGGGATCACAAGAATCCCTACTATGGTTGTCGGGGCGCGGGGTCATGAGAAGAGCAGGATTAACAGTCAAAACAAAGATCATTTACCCATGTTCGGGCCGCGAGGATGCGTAAAACCCTAGTCCTGCTTTGGTGTATGTATTGAGTGTTCTTGGGCTCTCCAACTAGCTACGGTGGTTGTGTCGTTCAAAAAGCCGAATCCCCCTCCAGTACGTCGTAGGCCTCCTTTTATAGTCGAAATGGGCTGCCACAGTGGCACACAGGAGGTGGAAAGGCCTACAATACCGCGAGCTTATCGCCCATATTACAGGACAAGATGCATTTAATGCATCACTTAGGTGTCCCTTAGCTTTATCGGGGACGGGAACGAGACTCGTCCCGTCCGTCGCCGCTCCTCCTCGCTTCGACACGCGCCTAGGCTAACGATGCATGCAGTGCCATGTAGACAGGCAGGCAGCTGAGGTGGCGCGGTGGTAGGGCCTTCATGAAGGTCCGCATGCCGCCACACAGGTGCCTGCTGATTTGTCCTAGAAATCGCATGTTGCCACGCAGGTGCCTACCCAGCTGGTTGGGCTGGCAGCTACATCCGAACGGTGGTGGTAGTCTTGGCTGATACGGGTCTGGCAGTGGCACTGCTCATGCCCTCGGCAAGGGTCTTGCCGGGGGCTCGGCAAGGGTCTCTGCCGTGGCGTTGCTGTCATCCCCGGCAAGGGTCTTGCCGGGGGCCTTGTGGACTTCCTCGGCTAGGATCCCGCCAAGGGTTGTCATCTTCTGGTCCTCATCTGATCTTGAGTATTCTCTGTCTTCAAAAAGATCTGCATGCCACCATGGAGGTGCCTCCCGAGCCCTGGCCCAACGTGGTTGATGGTGTTAGAGACCGTGGGCTCAAGGGTGGCGCGCTCCGCTAGTGTTGGGCGAGCTGCCCCGGCAAGGGTCTTGTCGGGGCCGCTGAGGCTGCCTCGGCAAGGGTCTTGCCGGGGGAACCTGCTTCGTCCCTTTACTCTTTGTGCTCTCGGCCTTGGCGTTGTCTTGTTTGCCTTGGTGCTTCGGCTTCCCTCCTCTGCCCTGCTAAGTGTGGCCGCGGCGCGTGGCTCTGACCGCCCGCGCACAAGTAAAGGGGTCAAAAGGAGAGCCCCTACTTTTGTACACCGACAACTTACTAATCATAGACTCATGAGCTATCTTTAGCACATTATGGGATACTAGAAGATCATCATGAGAGCTTGTGATCTTTACATGACTTTCTTCCAATTTCCCATAATTGCTAGATAGCAACCCAAGTTGAGCCCTTAGCTCAACATTCTCCTTCAAAATGGATGCTTCACAATAAATAGAGTTAGTAGCACAAGCATCATCATTAACAACAAGAGGAGAAGGCAACTTGGCAAGCTCTTTTCAATATGAAGCTTTAAGTTGAGCATGAGACTCGGTGAGTTCAATGAGCTCACTCTTATTGACTCTTGAGCTATTTTCGAGGTGCTCAAAGTCCTCAAGGAGTTTGGCATGTGCAAATTTAAGCTTATCATTTTTAGTTTTGAAATCATTGGCCACCTCAAGGGCTCTATCAAGGAATTCCTTTACTTATGATAATTCTAGAGCAAAGGTCTTCTCAAGAGATTCCTTGGTGGTTTGTTCTTCCTTGAGAGCTTGAGAAAGATCTGCAATCTCATTAGCGTAATCATGCTCATGACCTTCCAATTCTCATAGAAGACCTCATGCTCCTCCAGGCAAGATTCCAACTCCTCAGTGTATTTCTTGCCATCAATGGCAATAAACATGATTTCCATGAAGTTGGAACGAGCAATTTTATTCTTATAAATATCTTTAAAAAAATCACTTCTCTCTTAATTTTAAGGAGGCAACATTATCATCCGTCAATCCCTTCACGGTCACGAACAAGAGTGAGATCTAATAGAGCTAGGTATAAAAGATAAATAAAAGAGCAAACTAAAGTACATATAAATAAATTGCAGCAAGGTATTTTTGGGTTTTTTGGTTTATAGATCTGAAAATATATGATGGAAAATAAACCCGGGGGCCATAGGTTTCACTAGAGGCTTCTCTCTTGAAGAAAACATATGGTGAGTAAACAAATTATTGTTGAGCAATTGATAGAAAAGCGCATAATTATGTCGATATCTAAGGCAATGATCATGAATATAGGCATCACGTCCGTGACAAGTAGACCGACGCCTGCCTACATCTACTACTATTACTCCACACATCGATCGCTATCTAGCATGCATCTACAATATTAAGTTCATAAGAACAGAGTAACGCCTTAAGCAAGATGACATGATGTAGAGGGATAAACTCAAGCAATATGATATAAACCCCATATTTTTATACTTGATGGAGATAATACAATTCGTGCCTCACTACACCTTCTGTCACTGGGTGAGGACACCACAAGATTGAATCCAAAACTAAGCACGTCTCCCATTGCAAGAAAAAGCAATCTAGTTGGCCAAACCAAGCCGATAGTTCGAAGAGAAATACAAATATATCTTAATCAAGCATAAAAGAGTTCAAAGAAGACTCAAGTAATATTCATATATAATCTGATCATAAATCCACAATTCATCAAATCTCAACAAACGCACCGCAAAAGAAGATTACATCGAATAGATCTCCAAGAACATCAAGGAGAACATTGTATTGAAGATCAAAGAGAGAGAAGAATCCATCTAGCTATTAGCTATGGACCCTTAGGTCCGTGGTAAACTACTCACGCTTCATTAGAAGGGCAGCAAGTTTGATGTAGAGGCCCTCCATGATCGAACCCCCTGCGGCGAAATGTCGGAAAAGGCCCCAAGATGGGATCTCACGGGACCACAAGCTTGAGGCGGCGGAAAAGTATTTTTTGTGTGCCCTCTGGTATAGGGGAATATTTGAGGATTTATAGTAAGGAGATTAGGTCAAGACAGTCCATGGGGACCCACAAGCCAGGGCGCCCCCCTAGGGCGCGCTGATACGTCTCCGTCGTATCTACTTTTCCTAACGCTTTTCCTCTTGTTTTGGAGTCTAATTTGCATGATTTGAATGAAACTAACCCGGACTGACGTAGTTTTCAACAAAACTACCATGGTGTTAATTTTATGCGGAAATAAAAGTTCTCGGAATGGAACGAAACTTTGCGAGGTTTTTTTTATAAAATAAATGAGAATTTCTGGAGCCAAGAACCACCGGAGGGGGGCACCTGGGTGGGCACAACCCACCAGGGCGCGCTCCCCCTCCAGGCGCGCCCAGGTGGGTAGTCCCCACCTGGTGGCCCCACAGACCCTGAAACTGATGCTATAAAATCCTACTTTTCTAGAAAAAAATCATGGAGAAAGAATTATCACGTTCCACGAGACGCAGCCGTCGTCACCTCATGTTCTTCATCGGGAGGCCAGATCTGGAGTCCGTTTGGGGCTCCGGAGAGGGGGATCTTCGATCTTCGTCATCACCAACCCTTCTCCATCGCGAATTCCGTGATGCTCCCCACTGGGAGTGGGTAATTCCTTTGTAGGCTCGCTGGTCCGTGAGGAGTTGGATGAGATCCATCATGTAATCTAGTTAGTTTTATTAGGGCTTGATCCCTAGTATCCACTATGTTGTGAGATTGATGTTGCTATGACTTTGCCATGCTTAATGCTTGTCACTTTGGACCCGGCTGCCATGATTTCAGATCTGAACCATTATGTTATCACCATTATATCCATGTTCTAGATCCGATCTTGCAAGTTATTGTAACACCCCGGATGTAACTTTCCCAATTTGTACTCAAACTCTTACCGTTTCCGGCATTAAGTTATTTTATTTTCTCGGGTTCGGGTCTTTGTCTCCGTGTGTTGATGTCATTGTCATGCATTGCATATCATGTCATCATGTGCATTTCATTTGCGTACGTGTTCGTCTCATGCATTCGAGCATTTTCCCCGTTGTCCGTTTTGCATTTCGGCGCTTCGTTCTCCTCCGGTGGTCATTTCTAGCTTTCTTTCGTGTGTGGGGATTAAACATTTCCGGATTGGACCGAGACTTGCCAAGCGGCCTTGGTTTACTACCGGTAGACCGCCTGTCAAGTTTCGTACCATTTGGACTTCGTTTGATACTCCAACGGTTAACCGAGGGACCGAAAAGGCCTCGTGTGTATTGCAGCCCAACACCCCTCCAATTTTGCCCAAAACCCACCTAAGTCTTCTCCATCATCTAGAGCGTTCGATCACGATCGCGTGGCCGAAAACCGCACCTCATTTGGACTCTCCTAGCTCCCTCTATGCCTATTTAAAGACCCCTTCCCCGAAATCCGGATCTCCCTCTCCGAAACCCTACAAACTGCACCTCCCGCCGACGGACACGTCCGATTCAGGCCGGACGCATCCGCCGCCGCGCCCCAACCAACCTCCGCCCGCCACGTGTCCACGCCGCCGCCTCCCACCGCTCCGGCCC
>NC_041388.1:598047746-598065313 GCF_002162155.2 Triticum dicoccoides
GCCTCGACCCTGCCGCCTTGCTCGCCGGCCGGATCCGCCGCCACCTTGCTCGCCGGCGTGCCCCGCCACCGCACCGGGCCACCGCGGCCACCCCGCCTCGCCTCGCCTCCGGCCAGATCCGGCCGCGGGAGAGCCGGATCCGGCGCCCCCAACCCCGGCCGCCGCCGTCCTCGACTTCTCCGGCAAGCCACGCCACCGCCTCGGCTTCTGTGTCCCGAGTTGACTTTTCTCGCGGGTTGATTTTTCCTCTAAGTCCCAGGAATTGCAGATCCATGTGCTCATGTTCGTAGCCCCATAACTTTGCATCCGTAGCTCCGATTCATGCATATAGCATATCAAAATGTTCATCTCAGAGAGTACATCATTTCGTTCCATTGCATCATTTTCATTTGAGTTCATCTTGATGCCTGAAATGCTGTTAGAAGAGGGCTACTTGAGATAATTGTCAGATCTGCTACTCCATTTAGCTTTTTGTCATTTTTGCCATGATTAATGTGTGCATGATATGCCCATGAGTTCTACATGTGTTTTGTTAAGGGTTTTGTCATCTTTTCAGAGGTGCAACCCATGTATTTTTGTGATGTGTGTGGTGACTTGTGCAAGCTTGCAAAGTGGTGCACTTGCTAATTCTGTTTTCTGGGACTTAGCAATTTCACTAAGTCCTGGAGCTGTTTATCTCATATGGCCATATGTTCATGTTGTTTCCTAGTGATCCGTGCCTCTTTTCAGGATGATCAGTAAGGATGTTTTGTTAATATTGTAGTGCTATATCCATCCATGTCTTTGTTTGCAATTATGGAGCACCCTAGCTTGAGTCAATCAAGCTCTACTTTTGCTACTTTGTGAATCTGGGCAGATTGTCAACTTGTTTGTAATTTTGCCGATGATGTTGTAGTTGATCCGTGCATGCTATGTTATTGTTCTTGCCATGTCTAGCTTGCATTTTGTGCCTTCTTGATGGGTGTATGCTTGTCTTGCCATGACTTGCACCGTAGTGAGTGCATCGAGCTCGTAAACATGCCTATATTTCAGCATGTGTCAGTTTTTCACTAAGTCTGAAAACTGATTATGTTTTTGCTATGTTCACATGCTTGCAATTGTATTTTCTGACCCCTTTTGGCTCAAGGTCACTAAGGGACTTTTGTTAAGCTCTTTGAGTAGCTCCATGCCATGCTTTACTTTGCCATGTTCAGGTCCTGTAGCCTGTAGTTTTGTTGCTCCGAAGAGTGCTACCTGATCTGAAATTCCAGACAAGTGTTAATTTGACCAAGTCTGAGATCTATTTGCCATATGCATGTTTGCCATGCTTGTTTGAGCCTGTTAATGGATGAATTGGGCGTAGCTCAGTGCTAGACTTTTGTTAAGCATCTTGTGTGCATCCTTGCCATGTATTTTTATGCCATGTTTGGGTGCTGTAGCATGTTCATTCCATTGCATTTAGTTGGCTACTTGCTGTAAATCGCAGACCGGTGCCAATTTTGAATCGCTTGCCATTTCCAAACCGTAACTCCGATTCCGGCGTTATTTATATCTTTTGCAAGCGATTTCATCTCATCTTTCTAGTGGCACACTTGGTTTTCCAAGTTGAGGCCAGGTTCATGCATTTCCTGTCATATCTTGCATTTCGCATCCCGCATAGCATACCATCTTTGCATTGCGTTGTTTGAGTTTGCACATGGTTGATTGTATCCCTGTTGCTTGTTTGTCTTGTTTGGGTAGAGCCGGGAGACGAGTTCGCTAACGAGGAGCCCGTTGAGTTTGCTTTCGAGGATCCAGTCAACTCTGACAACTGTGCAGGCAAGATGATCATACCCTCGAAATCACTACTATCTTTGCTATGCTAGTTTGCTCGCTCTTTTGCTATGCCACTGCTACGATGCCTACCACTTGCTTGCAAGCCTCCCAAATTGCCATGTCAAACCTCTAACCCACCATGCCCTAGCGAACCGTTGATTGGCTATGTTACCGCTTTGCTCAGCCCCCTCTTATAGCGTTGCTAGTTGCAGGTGAAGATTGGAGCCCGTTCCTTGTTGGAACATTTATTTACTTGTTGGGATATCATTATATTGCTATGTTATCTTAATGCATCTATATACTTGGTAAAGGGTAGAAGGCTCGGCCTCTCGCCTAGTGTTTTGTTCCACTCTTGCCGCCCTAGTTTCCGTCATATCGGTGTTATGTTCCCGGATTTTGCGTTCCTTACGCAGTTGGGTTATAATGGGAACCCCTTGATAGTTCGCCTTGATTAAAGCTTTTCCAGCAATGCTCAACATTGGTTTTACCATTCGCCACCTAGCCTTTTCTTTCCCTTGGGTTCTGCAGACTCAAGGGTCATCTTTATTTTAACCCCCCGGGCTAGTGCTCCTCTGAATGTTGGTCCACCTGTCAGCTACGGGTGGTCACCAGGGGAAACTCTGGGCTGGCCTACCCGTACCTAGCACAATCTGAGTGTGCCCTGAGAAAGGGATATGTGCAGCTCCTATCGGGATTTGTCGGCACATTCGGGCGGTGTTGCTGGTCTTGTTTTAACCTGTCGAAGTGTCTCGAATAACCGAGATACCGAGTCTGATCGGAACGTCTTGGGAGGAGGTCTATTCCTTCGTTGACCGTGAGAGCTTGTCATGGGCTAAGTTGGGACTCCCCTGCAGGGATTTGAACTTTCGAAAGCCGTGCCCGCGGTTATGGGCAGATGGGAATTTGTTAATGTCCGGTTGTAGATAACTTGAACCTTACTTAATTAAAATGAATCAACTGAGTGTGTTACCATGATGGCCTCTTCTCGGCGGAGTCCGGGAAGCGGACACGGTGTTGGAGTAATGTTTGCGCAGGTTGCTCTCTAGTTTCACGCTCGCGCTTTACCTCCTCTTCTCGCTCTCTTTTGCGAATAAGTTAGCCACCATATTTTCTAGTCGCTTGCTGCAGCTCCACATATATTTACCTTGCCTTACCTATAAGCTTAAATAGTCTTGATCGCGAGGGTGCGAGATTGTTGAGTCCCTGTGGCTCACAGATTACTATTACACCAGATGCAGGGCCTGATGATTCCGATCCAGGAGACGCGTTTGAGCTCAAGTGGGAGTTCGACGAAGACTCTCAACGTTACTATGTTTCCTTTCCCGATGATCAGTAGTGGTGCCCAGTTGGGGGTGAACGGGACCGTTGTCGCATGTTGGGTTCTCTTTTATTTTGGCGCCGTAGTCGGGCCATGAGTGTTTGGATGATGTAATGTTATTTGTGTACTTGATTGACATGGCGAGTGTAAGCCAACTATGTTATCTCCCCTTTATTATTTATATTACATGGGATGTTGTGAAGATTGCCTAACTTGCGACATATGCCTTCAATGCGATTATGTCTCTAAGTCGTGCCTCGACACGTGGGAGCTATAGTCGCATCGAGGGTGTTATAGTTATAGTCACCTACTACGTGTTATGATCCGGCAACCCCGGAGTGACAATAGTCGGGACCATCCCGGTGATGACCGTAGTTTGAGGAGTTCATGTATTCACCGTGTGTTAATGCTTTGTTCCGGTTCTCTATTAAAAGGAGGCCTTAATATCCCTTAGTTTCCGATAGGACCCCGCTGCCATAGGAGGGTAGGACAAAAGATGCCATGCAAGTTCTTTCCATAAGCACGTGTGACTATTTACGGAATACATGCCTACATTATATTTATGAACTAGAGCTAGTGCCGTATCGCCCTAGGTTATGCCTGTCACATGATCAATATCATCCAACAAATCATCGATCCAATGCCTACGAATTTCTCTTATATTGTTCTGCTAAGTTACCACTGCTATCATCATTGTTGCACTTGCTACAAAATTACTGCTATCACTGTTACCGTTACTATTGCTGCTGCTACTATTATCAAAACTATCATATTACTTTGCTACCGATCACTTTGCTGCAGATAATTAATCTCCAGGTGTGGTTTAATTGACAACTTAGTTGCTAATGCTTGCAAATATTCTTTAGTTCCCCTTGTGTCGAATCTATAAATTTGGGTTGAATACTCTACCCTCGAAAACTGTTGCGATCCCCTATACTTGTGAGTTATCATGCGCCCCCACGGCTTATGGCTGCCTCGTGGGTCTTCTGGCCTCCTCTCCAAGTCTCGTGGGTTTCTTCTGGTCCAAGAAAAATCACCGTAAAGTTTTATTCCGTTTGGACTCCGTTTGATATTCCTTTTCTGTAAAAGTCAAAAACAAGGGGAAAACAGAAACTGGCACTCGGCTCTAGGTTAATAGGTTAGTCCCAAAATAATATAAAATAGCATATTAATGCATATAAAACATCCAAAATAGATAACATAATAGCATGGAACAATCAAAAATTATAGATACATTGGAGACATATCAAGCATCCCCAAGCTTAATTCATGCTCGTCCTCGAGTAGGTAAATGCTAAAACAAAAGTTTCGATGTGGAATGCTACCCAACATATTTATCAATGCAATTTTATTTATTGTGGCAAGAATATTCAGATCCATAAGATTCAAAACAATATTGACATAGAAACAATAACACTTCAAGCATACTAATAAAGCAATCATGTCTTCTCAAAATAACATGGCCAAAGAAAGTTATCCCTACAAAATCATATAGTTTCGCTATGCTCTATCTTCATCACACAAAATATTTCATCATGCACAAGCTCGATGACAAGCCAAACAATTTTTTCATACTTTTAATGTTCTCAAACTTTTTCAACTTTCACGCAATACATGAGCGCGAGGCATGGATATAGCACTATAGGTGGAATAGAATATGGTGGTTGTGGAGAAGACAAAAAGGAAGGAGGAAGTCTCACATCAACTAGGCAAATTAATGGGCTATGAAGATGCCCATCAATTGATATCGATGCAAGTGAGTAGGGAGTGCCATGGAATGGATGCACTAGAGCTATAAGAGCTCAAAAGAAAACTAAGTGGGTGTGCATCCAACTCGCTTGCTCGTGAAGACCTAGGGAAATTTGAGGAATCCCATCACTGGAATATACAACCCAAGTTCTATAATGAAAAATTCCCACTAGTATATGAGAGTGGTAAAATAAGAGACTCTCTATCATGAAGAACATGGTGCTATTTCAAAGCACAAGTGTGGAAAAAGATAGTAACATTGTCCCTTCTCTCTTTTTCTCTCATTTTTTTGTTTGGGCTTCTTTGGCCTCTTTTTTTATTTGGGCTTATTTGGCCTCTTTTTATTTTCTTAAAGTCTGGAGTGTCACACCCTAGCTAGTCCATGCATTAGAGTGTGCATCATGTTTATTTTTCATCAGAAACTTGAAATGGGGAAGGCAGAACCCCCAGCACCCCTCTTGAAATCAACTAGGGTTTACTAAAAATAATTTCAATGAACCTGAAATGCCCTTCTAAAATGTTCACCCTCTTTGCCTTGGATTAGAACCTCTGGCAAAATAGGTGCACAATTTTCTAGGTCAACAAAAGGTCACTGGATTAAATCATATGTATGTTGCCTTTGGACATTTAAATGCTAATAAATATTTTAAATGTTCAAATAATTCTGGAATTAAGTCAGGGCTGTTAGGAATAATCCCAACAGAGCCCATAATTATTTTCAGGATTTTAGAAAGTGCCTAGGTATTTTAAATAAAGCCCTAAAGCTATAGAAAAAAATAGAAAAGAAAACAAATAAACAGAAAAACTTACCTGGCGCCACCTGCCGGCCCAGCCCAGCCACCCCACCAGCGAGCAGCTTGGCTTGGCCAAGCAGGCAGGTGCTTGACGGCGAGCACTGCATGCGCGCCACGCAGCTGCCGCCGCCTCGCCGCTCCCCTCGTCGACCTGTCGACGTGGGACGAACTCCCTTGCATCCCCCGACCTCGCAGACACTGCACTTTCCCCCTGGTCCCTCTCCGTCGCTCTTCCTCTGCCATGGCCGACGCTGCCGTGCTCGCGCCACCGTGAAACTGCGTCCACCGTCGTCCCCGTGTTGCACCACCGTGTCCATCCTCTCCGCCATCGTCGACTCCGTCGAGCAGCTGAGCCTCGAGCGCTCACACGCTCTGCAACGTCTTCTTCGACCTCATCTGCACCGAGCATCGCCGGAGATCCCTTTCGACGTCGCCGTCGCATCGACTCGTCCCTGACCGCGCCGTCTGCCTCTACGTGATCGCCGTGAGCTACTGCACCTCCCCATCCTCCCCGTTCTTCTTCTCGTGCACCACAACGAGCAAACGAAGCTCACCCGCACGCGCCGCCGTGGAGCTCGTCGCCGACGTGTCTCCGGCCAAACATCGGCCACGCCACCTAGTCTAACTACTTCACTGCATCCGTAGGGGCACAACGCACCTCACCACACGCCTCGCCGTGCCCCGTAGCCTCGGGCTCACTTTCGCCCGACTCCGGCGACCGCAAGGCTCGTCGCCGACGATGTTTCCGGCCACCCCGAGCCCAACCACCACCACCAAACGCCGCGGTTCATTCCCAGCTACTCGTAGCTGCTCTCCGTGCATCAATTGGTGCCCTGTGGGCGATTTCCGCAGCGCGCCACCGCATCTGGCCTCGCCGGCGGCTAAACGCCGGCAGGTTTTGACCCGCTGACCGGCGAGGTTGACCTGCTAACGTGGGTTGACCTTCCCCCTCTCTCTCACCGACATGCGGGCCCCGCCCGACTAATTACTCTGTTAGTGCTAACTAAATAGGTTAGTTAATTAGTATAGTCACTGACTAGTGGGCCCTGCCAGTCAATTAGGCTAACTAAACGTAGTTAGTGCACAGAGACACTGACCAGTGGACCCAACCAATCAGGTTTGACCTGGACTGGCGCCTTTGACCTGCTGATGTCACCCTGACATGTTGCTGACGCAGTAATTGATTTTCTGGATTTATTCTTATTCAGGAAATTCCAGAAAATAGTTCAAACTTCAAAAATTCATAGAAATTCAACCATAGCTCCAAATGAGATAAATTATATATGAAAAATTATCAGAAAAATTCAATCTATCCATCTGTAATGGTTTCATGCATGACAAAACAAGTTTAACTTGCTGTTTAAGCAGAATAAGGAAATGCACTATAAATGCCATGTTTAATGAGCTAATATTTGAATCTTTGATTCAAATGGGTTCATCCGTTCCTATTTTAGCTTGCATTAGGCCAAGACACAATCATATTGCCATGTCATAGCATGCATCATATTGTTGCATATCGTCATGTGTTGATTGTGTTCCGATGTGTTCTTCGTGGTAGGTTCTGCCTCCGAGGATATTCACGAGTATCCAACTGAAGGGCAGTATCCCGTTACCACTCTATCAGGCAAGCAACCATTGATCATTCCGATACAACCCATGTTCTCGCTCCTGCTCTTGTTTACTGCATTAAGACATCACGATTCAAACTGCTGTGTGCTACGGTAGTTGAACCCTTATCCTCTGCATGACCTGTCATTGCCACAGTAACTAGATGAAACCCACTAGCATGTGTAGGAGTTGATTGAGCCATGTATGTGATTCCTACCTTGCTATGCCTGCTATGCTTAGAGTTGAGTCAGGTCTGGTTCATCTGGGTGATAAACTAGAGTGAAATGCTTATGTCGGTAATATGAGGGATGTATAGAACATGTTTTGGTAAAGGTATCGATGAGAGGCCATGTAGGAGTACATGGTGGGTTGTTTCATTGAGGCCGTCCATAAGAACTGAGATCTGTATGTGTGATTTAACATGCAGTTACTACCGTACATTGGGCCCGAAACCAATGGACCCTCTCAGCTTCTTAATCACCCTAGTACTCTGTCCAGGAGTTGCAATTAGTTTCTGGTGTTTGTAGGTTATGTGTTGGCGGTCGTGCGTAGCGCTGACCCTAGGGGTGGGCTATGTTGCGGTAGATACACCGTGGCACGGTGTACCGAGTCACCCGTTTGGTGTCTCGGGAACCCTATTCACATCGTTCGGGGCCGTATGTGGAAACTTTGGCCGGACTCCCTGCGGATGGAACCTGGATAGGCGATAAACCTGGACTAGAGACTTAAGTGTTTAGGTAGGCCGTGGCCGACACCCTCACTGGGCTTCTGCTTGAAGGTTGCCGAGTACATGTCGTGTAAACGACGGTAAGTGGTGAAAGCGTGTATGACGAAGTACACCCCTGCAGGGTATAAACTATTCGAATAGCCGCGTCCGCGGTAAAGGACTACTTGGTTGCCTATACTGTTCATAGACAAGTTAATGGATACTACTAAAAGACTCAAGATAAGTGTGAGTACCGAGGATGGCCCTCTCGTAGGATGACGAGGGAGGATCCCCGGTGGAGTATTGTGTTGGTGAGTAGTGGACTCGTGTGCGAAAACTATTTTACTGGTGGAGTTCTGTAGGATAGCTTAGCCAAGAGTCAAAGCTGGCTTGCTGCATCAACCCCACCGCCTTCTTGAGAATAAGCATGTATAGTAGGTTCTGATGTAACACTTGATGAGTACCTTTGTACTCATGTTTGCTTATTTATTGTTTTCAGACGACAACACTGCCCCCTTCGATGGGTTTTTGTAGACCTTGACGTCGACGAGTGACTAGCCACCCAGGTGGTGATCCTGGCCATGGAGGGCCCTATGTAGATAGACAGGCTTCGAGAAGCCTTCTTTCTTTCTAGAGTCTGTACTCAGACTAGTTGCTTCCGCATGTGCTTGTATGTTTGTATGACTTGAGTGTCGGGTCATGTGACCCCTATCTGTATGAACATGTTATGTATGGCTCTCTGGAGCCTTTAGATAAAGTACTTGAGTTGTAGAGTTTTGTTGTGATGCCATGTTGTATGTACTCATATCGGGCATATTGTGTGTATGATTGAAATGCTTGGTATGAGTGGGATCCGACAATCTAGTTGTTTATCCTTGGCAGCCTTTCTTATGGGGAAATGTAGGCTAGTGTTTCTCAAGCCATAGTAGTCCGCTACAGCCCGGTTCACCGGAGTCCTGCTAGCCCAGCACTACTGTTCAGGACACTTGACTGGCCGGCATGTGTTTCACTTCGTCCCTATGTCTGTCCCTTTGGGGAAATGTCACACGGTGACTTCCGGAGTCCTGCCTAGCCTGCTACAGCCCGGGGTTCCCCGGAGTCCTGTTAGCCCAGTGCTACAGCCCAGAATAACTCGTTGATGACCGACATGTTCGATGTGATTCATGTATGCCTGTCTCCATAGGTCTGTGCCGCTTTGGGTTCACGACTAGCCATGTCGGCCCGGGTTCTCTGTCATATGGATGCTAGCGACACTATCATATACGTGAGCCAAAAGGCGCAAACGGTCCCGGGCATGGTAAGGAGAAACCCGTGGGATACCGTGCGTGAGGCCGCAAAGTGATATGGGGTGTTACCGGCTAGATCGATGTGACTTGGAATCGGGGTCCTGACAGCGTTGGCATCAGAGCCGGACTGCCTGTAGGTTCGTTGAGCCAAACTGGTCGATGTCGAGTCTAGAAATGCTCTAGTTATATGTAGGGGAATTGATTGTGGGTGGGAACGTAAGGTTCTTTTACTCCTTTACCTATGCCTCTGATCTGAGTCATTCTCTCCTCATTCAACGTGGGTTAAGGACTAGGCTCTCTTCCTCTATGAGGTTCACGTGTTACTAATCCGTAGTAGCTTATAGGATTGTTGTTACAAGTCCCAGTTCAGTTTCTACAATTCTTAGTATGTTGCTAATTGAATCAGAACCTTGATATGATGTTGTTGAGTGGTATTGTGAACTGTTGTGGATCTACCGAGCCCCTTCACTGTTCCTATGGACTCGGGGTTACCGTTGAGATGGTTGTGCAGGATGCTGCCTATTCCATGATGACCATCTTGCGAGTCTAGACTAGCCTGCTTCAGAACACCGACTTCCGTTACATGCCAGCTTCACTTCCGGGAGCGCAAGGGTATCTTCAGGCTATCTATGCTGACTCCACTCAGGAGGACTCATTAACTCGTACCACTGCCGAGATGCTTGAAGATAAGGACCGAGAGAATCGGGCCTTGAGGCTGGAGCTTTTCAATACCCGTGCTGATCATTGGGCCACATTGACTCGGTTTGCACCTGCGGTGCAAGCTGGATGTATGGATACAAGGGATCTGTATCCTGTGAGATCAGCTCTGCCAGACATGGTGGATTGGCGTGATGTGGGAGGCATCACCCCACCCCGTGGTCCCCGCAGGCCACCGTTTGTTGGTCCAAGACCTCATCCTAGCCCCTATGGTCCACAGGCTCCTCAGGACCGTCTGTTTCCGGATGATCACGTTGAACTTCCAGGCTATGGAGGTGACTTCTATGAGGACTACTACGGAGCTGTCTGAGTTAGTAGTAGTACCACTAGTATTGTAGTAGTTGTATCTCCACTGTCCTGTGTGACTTGTGGAATATGACTTTGCGTGTAATCGACTCCGGAGGTGTAGACAAATAATGTATAGGAGCTTGGAATGCCTCCGATGGGATGTAACGTCTTTCATCATAGTTGTACTATAGCCTGGGCTTGTACTAAACTATGTATGATGAGTATGACCGTTGGTATATATATGGCAGTTTTATATTACCATGACATACGGATGAACATCTCTGCATTCTGTGTTATCCATTACATTTTGCACTTCCTTGCTAAGTTTGAGCCATCCTTGTCTAAACCGTTGTCTTGTTTTTCTCCTAGGATGGTCAACACCCGCGGCAACCCTGCTGTCCCGGAGCAGGGGGAAGCCAGTGCAGCTAGAGGTGAAAATCTGCCTCACCCGCCTTCTCTGGCCGAAGTGATGCTAGAGGCGGAAAGAAACAAGCGTGAGACTAACCGCCTGCTGGAGCGGATTGAGCAGAACACTGCACGCCACCCGCGAAATGACTTGGTGTCAACCAATGACTTTATCAAGCTGTACCCACAAAAGTTCAACAATTCCGTCGAGCCCCTCGACGTGGATGACTGGCTTCGCAGCATCACCCACAAGCTACGTTCTGCCAACGTAGCCAAAGCCGACAAGGTTACTTATGCTGCCTATCACCTAGAAGGCCCTGCTAGCCTTTGGTGGGAAAACTTCGAAGCTATGCGCCCGGTCGATCAAATCACTACTTGGGATGAATTCAGTGAGGCTTTCCGTGAGCATCACATTCCGGAAGGTCTCATGGATCGCAAGAGGGAGGAGTTCTGCAACTTCACCCAAGGAAGACTGACTGTGGATGCTTACAGTCATGAATTTGGGAATCTGGCACGTTATGCTCCTGAAGAGGTATCTACTGACGCTAAGAAGCAGGCAAGGTTCCGCAAGGGACTTAGCCCTGAGCTTCACCGCGATCTCCGTCTGCACGAGTGCACATCCTTTCAGAAGTTGGTCAATAAAGCCATCAGTGCTGAGACAGGCCAGACTGATTATGATGCTTCACGCAAGCACTCCCATGATTTTGGCTCTTCATCCGGCTCTGGATCTCAGAAGCGCCGGGTGTGGATTCCAAGCACGGCACTGCCACCCAGGTTCATCCCGAGGCCATCCTTTGAGGCGCCTCGCCCCAACCAACAATTTGCACCGCCCAAGCCCTATGGTGGCCCCGCTCCTAATGCTGCTCCATGCCCCAATGTGGTGACATGCTTCAAGTGTGGAGAGACGGGTCACTATAGCCGAGAGTGTCCCCAGAACAACAACCCCTATCAAACTGGAAAGTCCGTTGGCCGTGGTAAGCTAGCGGGAAAGACTTTCTACGCCAAGCCGGCCACCACTGCACGTGGCCATGTCAATTATGTTTCAGCCGAGGAGGCTCATGAGGATCCTAACGTCGTCCTTGGTACGCTCCTTGTTAACTGCCATCCGGCATCTGTTCTTTTCGATACTGGAGCATCTCATTCATTCATATCCGAGAACTATGCTCGATTGCATAACACGACATTCTGCGACATGCCCACTTCCATGGTAATTCAAACTCCGGGTTCCAAATGGCAAACTTCTAGAGTAAGCCATGGGAACGAAATTCTTGTCGATAGACTTGTCTTCCTTGCATCCTTAATAGCTCTCAAGTCCTCCGACATAAATATCATCTTGGGTATGGACTGGATGTCAGCTCATTATGCTAAGATCGATTGTGCCACTAGAACCGTTCAACTTACCCACCCCTCGGGCAAGACAGTTAATGTCTTAACTCGAGTGGCCAAGCGCCAACTTTACTCCCTAAATGCCAACCCCCTTCCAGACCTTGAAGATGTTCCGGTAGTCCGAGACTTTCCGGATGTCTTTCCAGAAGAACTGCCAGGTGTTCCACCTGACAGGGATGTCGAGTTTGTGATAGACCTTGTTCCAGGAACCGTTCCAATTTCTAGAAGACCTTACAAGATGGCACCCCTAGAACTAGCCGAGCTTAAGAACCAACTCGATGAGTCCTTGAACAAGGGTTTCATCCGTCCTAGTTCCTCTCCTTGGGCTTGCCCCGTCCTCTTCGTTAAGAAGAAGGATGGAACGGATCGAATGGTTGTGGATTACCGACCTGTCAACTTGGTCACCATCAAGAACAAATATCCGCTTCCCAGGATCAACGATCTGTATGATCAGCTCGCTGGATCCTCAGTCTTCTCCAAGATGGATTTGAGGTTGGGTTACCATCAAATCAAAATCAGAAACGGGGACATACCCAAAACGGCCTTTGTTACTCGTTATGGCCAATACGAGTACACCGTCATGTCCTTCGGTTTAACCAATGCCTCGGCTACCTTCTCTCGGTTAATGAACTCGGTCTTCATGGAGTACTTGGATAAATTCGTCGTAGTATACCTCGATGACATACTCATCTACTCCAAGAATGAAGAGGAACATGCCGTACATCTAAGGCTGGTATTGATGAAACTTCGAGAGCATCGCCTTTATGCCAAATTCTCCAAGTGTGAATTTTGGTTGCCAGAAGTGACCTATCTAGGCCATGTAATCTTTGGTAAGGGTATTGCTGTCAATCCCGAGCGAGTTCAAGCCGTCCTTGATTGGACTCCACCTGAGACGGTCAAGCAAGTTCGGAGCTTCCTTGGCTTAGCGAGCTATTGCCGCCGCTTCGTCGAAAATTTCTCCAAGGTTGCTAAACCTCTAACTGAACTCCTCAAGAAAGATAAAAAGTTCGAGTGGACTCCACAGTGCGAGATCAGTTTTCAAGAACTAAAAAGACGCCTGACATCTGCCCCCGTACTGGTACCACCAGACTTCTCCAAGGACTTTATTATCTATTGCGACGCCTCGCGACAAGGACTAGGTTGCATACTCATGCAAGATCGTCAGGTAATTGCCTATGCTTCACGGCAATTACACCCACATGAGGAAAATTATCCTACACATGATCTATAACTTGCAGCTGTAGTCCATGCACTTAAAACCTGGCGACATTACCTTCTCGGTAATCGTTGCGAGATCTTCACCGATCACCAAAGTTTGAAATATATCTTCACCCAACCAGATTTGAATCTCAGGCAACGACGTTGGGTCGAGTTGATCTCGGACTACGACTTAGGAATAACTTACACCCCGGGCAAAGCCAATGTCATGGCTGATGCGCTAAGCCATAAGTCCTATTTGTAACAACCTGATGTTACAAAAAAGTCAACCACTTCTCCATGAGGAATTTCGTAAGCTAAACCTTCACATTGTTCCTCGAGGATTCCTATCCACCCTGGTGGCGGAACCTACCCTTACGGATCAGATCATCAAGGCACAGAAGGTAGATCCGGGAATCTCCCGTATTAAGAGAAACATTAAGAAAGGAGTCGTGAATTGTTTCTCCATTGATGATCAAGGTGTCGTATACTTTGGGAATCGCCTAGTGGTTCCAAAGGCGCGAAACCTGAGGCGACTGATCCTTAAGGAAGCTCATGAATCCCCTCTCACCATTCATCCCGGTAGTACCAAAATGTATCAAGACCTATGCCAGAGGTTTTGGTGGACTAGGATGAAGAGAGAAATCGCTCAATACATTGCTAATTGCGACGTTTGTCGTCGTGTTAAAGCAGAGCATCAACGGCCTGCTGGCACCCTTCAACCTTTGGCTATTCCTGAATGGAAATGGGATAAAATCAGTATGGATTTCATCACTGGGTTTCCCAGGACCAAGAGAGGGAATAATGCCATCTTCGTTGTGATCGACCGACTTTCCAAAGTATCCCACTTTCTACCTGTTCGTGAGAGTATCACCGCTAGCCAGCTAGCCGAGTTATACATCTCCCGAATAGTGTCTCTCCATGGTGTTCCATTGGAAATTAACTCAGACCGTGGGAGTCTCTTCACCTCTCGATTTTGGGAAAGTTTCCAAAATGCTATGGGAACTCGTCTCTCTTTTAGTACCGCCTTCCATCCTCAATCAAGTGGTCAAGTAGAGCGAGTCAATCAAATTCTGGAGGATATGCTCCGAGCTTCTGTTATCTCGTTCGGAATGAGTTGGGAGAAATGCCTTCCATTCGCGGAGTTTGCTTATAACAATAGTTATCAAGCTAGCTTGGGCAAAGCTCCTTTCGAAGTTCTTTATGGACGAAAGTGCCGAACGCCTCTTAACTGGTCAGAAACCGGGGAAAGACAACTCTTTGGCCCGGATATGATTCAGGAAGCAGAAGAGCAGGTTCGCATTATTCGTGAGAAATTGAAAACAGCCCAATCTCGTCAAAAGAGTCAATATGATCGTAAACATAAGCCTATGACTTATGAAGTCAACGAGAAGGCTTACCTTCGGGTTACCTCGTTAAAGGGAACCCATCGTTTCGGTATCAAAGGCAAATTGGCTCCTCATTACATTGGACCCTTTCGCATTCTTGCTACACGAGGAGAAGTTGCCTACCAATTGGAACTACCTCCGCATCTTTCCAGAGTTCACGATGTCTTCCACGTTTCACAACTCAGGCGTTGCTTCGCGGATCCTATCCGTGGAGTGGACCACGAAATGCTTGATCTACAAGATAACCTCTCTTATCAGGAATATCCCGTTCGTATCCTTGATCAAGTCGAGCGTACCACTCGACGTCATAATATCAAGTTTCTCAAGGTGCAATGTTTACATCATTCCGAGGAAGAAGCCACTTGGGAAAGGGAGGATCGTCTTCGACTCGAGTACCCCACCTTCTTCCCAGAGGATCCTAAATCTCGGGACGAGATTCTTTTGAGTGGGGGTCAGTTGCCACACCCTAGCTAGTCCATGCATTAGAGTGTGCGTCATGTTTATTTTTCATCAGAAACTTGAAATGGGGAAGGCAAAACCCCCAGCACCCCTCTTGAAATCAACTAGGGTTTACTAAAAATAATTTCAATGAACCTGAAATGCCCTTCTAAAATGTTCACCCTCTTTGCCTTGGGTTAGAACCTCTGGCAAAATAGGTGCACAATTTTCTAGGTCAACAAAAGGTCACTGGATTAAATCATATGTATGTTGCCTTTGGACATTTAAATGCTAATAAATATTTTAAATGTTCAAATAATTCTGGAATTAAGTCAGGGCTGTTAGGAATAATCCCAACAGAGCCCATAATTATTTTCAGGATTTTAGAAAGTGCCTAGGTATTTTAAATAAAGCCCTAAAGCTATAGAAAAAAATAGAAAAGAAAACAAATAAACAAAAAAACTTACCTGGCGCCACCTGCCGGCCCAGCCCAGCCACCCCACCAGCGAGCAGCTTGGCTTGGCCAAGCAGGCAGGTGCTTGACGGCGAGCACTGCATGCGCGCCACGCAGCTGCCGCCGCCTCGCCGCTCCCCTCGTCGACCTGTCGACGTGGGACGAACTCCCTTGCATCCCCCGACCTCGCAGACACTGCACTTTCCCCCTGGTCCCTCTCCGTCGCTCTTCCTCTGCCATGGCCGACGTTGCCGTGCTCGCGCCACCGTGAAACTGCGTCCACCGTCGTCCCCGTGTTGCACCACCGTGTCCATCCTCTCCGCCATCGTCGACTCCGTCGAGCAGCTGAGCCTCGAGCGCTCACACGCTCTGCAACGTCTTCTTCGACCTCATCTGCACCGAGCATCGCCGGAGATCCCTTTCGACGTCGCCGTCGCATCGACTCGTCCCCGACCGCGCCGTCTGCCTCTACGTGATCGCCGTGAGCTACTGCACCTCCCCATCCTCCCCGTTCTTCTTCTCGTGCACCACAACGAGCAAACGAAGCTCACCCGCACGCGCCGCCGTGGAGCTCGTCGCCGACGTGTCTCCGGCCAAACATCGGCCACGCCACCTAGTCTAACTACTTCACTGCATCCGTAGGGGCACAACGCACCTCACCACACGCCTCGCCGTTCCCGTAGCCTCGGGCTCACTTTCGCCCGACTCCGGCGACCGCAAGGCTCGTCGCCGACGATGTTTTCGGCCACCCCGAGCCCAACCACCACCACCAAACGCCGCGGTTCATTCCCAGCTACTCGTAGCTGCTCTCCGTGCATCAATTGGTGCCCTGTGGGCGATTTCCGCAGCGCGCCACCGCATCTGGCCTCGCCGGCGGCTAAACGCCGGCAGGTTTTGACCCGCTGACCGGCGAGGTTGACCTGCTAACGTGGGTTGACCTTCCCCCTCTCTCTCACCGACATGCGGGCCCCGCCCGACTAATTACTCTGTTAGTGCTAACTAAATAGGTTAGTTAATTAGTATAGTCACTGACTAGTGGGCCCTGCCAGTCAATTAGGCTAACTAAACGTAGTTAGTGCACAGAGACACTGACCAGTGGACCCAACCAGTCAGGTTTGACCTGGACTGGCGCCTTTGACCTGCTGATGTCACCCTGACATGTTGCTGACGCAGTAATTGATTTTCTGGATTTATTCTTATTCAGGAAATTCCAGAAAATAGTTCAAACTTCAAAAATTCATAGAAATTCAACCATAGCTCCAAATGAGATAAATTATATATGAAAAATTATCAGAAAAATTCAATCTATCCATCTGTAATGGTTTCATGCATGACAAAACAAGTTTAACTTGCTGTTTAAGCAGAATAAGGAAATGCACTATAAATGCCATGTTTAATGAGCTAATATTTGAATCTTTGATTCAAATGGGTTCATCCGTTCCTATTTTAGCTTGCATTAGGCCAAGACACAATCATATTGCCATGTCATAGCATGCATCATATTGTTGCATATCGTCATGTGTTGATTGTGTTCCGATGTGTTCTTCGTGGTAGGTTCTGCCTCCGAGGATATTCACGAGTATCCAACTGAAGGGCAGTATCCCGTTACCACTCTATCAGGCAAGCAACCATTGATCATTCCGATACAACCCATGTTCTCGCTCCTGCTCTTGTTTACTGCATTAAGACATCACGATTCAAACTGCTGTGTGCTACGGTAGTTGAACCCTTATCCTCTGCATGACCTGTCATTGCCACAGTAACTAGATGAAACCCACTAGCATGTGTAGGAGTTGATTGAGCCATGTATGTGATTCCTACCTTGCTATGCCTGCTATGCTTAGAGTTGAGTCAGGTCTGGTTCATCTGGGTGATAAACTAGAGTGAAATGCTTATGTCGGTAATATGAGGGATGTATAGAACATGTTTTGGTAAAGGTATCGATGAGAGGCCATGTAGGAGTACATGGTGGGTTGTTTCATTGAGGCCGTCCATAAGAACTGAGATCTGTATGTGTGATTTAACATGCAGTTACTACC
>NC_041388.1:598066563-598068048 GCF_002162155.2 Triticum dicoccoides
GATGTGATTCATGTATGCCTGTCTCCATAGGTCTGTGCCGCTTTGGGTTCACGACTAGCCATGTCGGCCCGGGTTCTCTGTCATATGGATGCTAGCGACACTATCATATACGTGAGCCAAAAGGCGCAAACGGTCCCGGGCATGGTAAGGAGAAACCCGTGGGATACCGTGCGTGAGGCCGCAAAGTGATATGGGGTGTTACCGGCTAGATCGATGTGACTTGGAATCGGGGTCCTGACAGCGTTGGCATCAGAGCCGGACTGCCTGTAGGTTCGTTGAGCCAAACTGGTCGATGTCGAGTCTAGAAATGCTCTAGTTATATGTAGGGGAATTGATTGTGGGTGGGAACGTAAGGTTCTTTTACTCCTTTACCTATGCCTCTGATCTGAGTCATTCTCTCCTCATTCAACGTGGGTTAAGGACTAGGCTCTCTTCCTCTATGAGGTTCACGTGTTACTAATCCGTAGTAGCTTATAGGATTGTTGTTACAAGTCCCAGTTCAGTTTCTACAATTCTTAGTATGTTGCTAATTGAATCAGAACCTTGATATGATGTTGTTGAGTGGTATTGTGAACTGTTGTGGATCTACCGAGCCCCTTCACTGTTCCTATGGACTCGGGGTTACCGTTGAGATGGTTGTGCAGGATGCTGCCTATTCCATGATGACCATCTTGCGAGTCTAGACTAGCCTGCTTCAGAACACCGACTTCCGTTACATGCCAGCTTCACTTCCGGGAGCGCAAGGGTATCTTCAGGCTATCTATGCTGACTCCACTCAGGAGGACTCATTAACTCGTACCACTGCCGAGATGCTTGAAGATAAGGACCGAGAGAATCGGGCCTTGAGGCTGGAGCTTTTCAATACCCGTGCTGATCATTGGGCCACATTGACTCGGTTTGCACCTGCGGTGCAAGCTGGATGTATGGATACAAGGGATCTGTATCCTGTGAGATCAGCTCTGCCAGACATGGTGGATTGGCGTGATGTGGGAGGCATCACCCCACCCCGTGGTCCCCGCAGGCCACCGTTTGTTGGTCCAAGACCTCATCCTAGCCCCTATGGTCCACAGGCTCCTCAGGACCGTCTGTTTCCGGATGATCACGTTGAACTTCCAGGCTATGGAGGTGACTTCTATGAGGACTACTACGGAGCTGTCTGAGTTAGTAGTAGTACCACTAGTATTGTAGTAGTTGTATCTCCACTGTCCTGTGTGACTTGTGGAATATGACTTTGCGTGTAATCGACTCCGGAGGTGTAGACAAATAATGTATAGGAGCTTGGAATGCCTCCGATGGGATGTAACGTCTTTCATCATAGTTGTACTATAGCCTGGGCTTGTACTAAACTATGTATGATGAGTATGACCGTTGGTATATATATGGCAGTTTTATATTACCATGACATACGGATGAACATCTCTGCATTCTGTGTTATCCATTACATTTTGCACTTCCTTGCTAAGTTTGAGCCATCCTTGTCTAAAC
>NC_041388.1:598069249-598092013 GCF_002162155.2 Triticum dicoccoides
TTAATAGCTCTCAAGTCCTCCGACATAAATATCATCTTGGGTATGGACTGGATGTCAGCTCATTATGCTAAGATCGATTGTGCCACTAGAACCGTTCAACTTACCCACCCCTCGGGCAAGACAGTTAATGTCTTAACTCGAGTGGCCAAGCGCCAACTTTACTCCCTAAATGCCAACCCCCTTCCAGACCTTGAAGATGTTCCGGTAGTCCGAGACTTTCCGGATGTCTTTCCAGAAGAACTGCCAGGTGTTCCACCTGACAGGGATGTCGAGTTTGTGATAGACCTTGTTCCAGGAACCGTTCCAATTTCTAGAAGACCTTACAAGATGGCACCCCTAGAACTAGCCGAGCTTAAGAACCAACTCGATGAGTCCTTGAACAAGGGTTTCATCCGTCCTAGTTCCTCTCCTTGGGCTTGCCCCGTCCTCTTCGTTAAGAAGAAGGATGGAACGGATCGAATGGTTGTGGATTACCGACCTGTCAACTTGGTCACCATCAAGAACAAATATCCGCTTCCCAGGATCAACGATCTGTATGATCAGCTCGCTGGATCCTCAGTCTTCTCCAAGATGGATTTGAGGTTGGGTTACCATCAAATCAAAATCAGAAACGGGGACATACCCAAAACGGCCTTTGTTACTCGTTATGGCCAATACGAGTACACCGTCATGTCCTTCGGTTTAACCAATGCCTCGGCTACCTTCTCTCGGTTAATGAACTCGGTCTTCATGGAGTACTTGGATAAATTCGTCGTAGTATACCTCGATGACATACTCATCTACTCCAAGAATGAAGAGGAACATGCCGTACATCTAAGGCTGGTATTGATGAAACTTCGAGAGCATCGCCTTTATGCCAAATTCTCCAAGTGTGAATTTTGGTTGCCAGAAGTGACCTATCTAGGCCATGTAATCTTTGGTAAGGGTATTGCTGTCAATCCCGAGCGAGTTCAAGCCGTCCTTGATTGGACTCCACCTGAGACGGTCAAGCAAGTTCGGAGCTTCCTTGGCTTAGCGAGCTATTGCCGCCGCTTCGTCGAAAATTTCTCCAAGGTTGCTAAACCTCTAACTGAACTCCTCAAGAAAGATAAAAAGTTCGAGTGGACTCCACAGTGCGAGATCAGTTTTCAAGAACTAAAAAGACGCCTGACATCTGCCCCCGTACTGGTACCACCAGACTTCTCCAAGGACTTTATTATCTATTGCGACGCCTCGCGACAAGGACTAGGTTGCATACTCATGCAAGATCGTCAGGTAATTGCCTATGCTTCACGGCAATTACACCCACATGAGGAAAATTATCCTACACATGATCTATAACTTGCAGCTGTAGTCCATGCACTTAAAACCTGGCGACATTACCTTCTCGGTAATCGTTGCGAGATCTTCACCGATCACCAAAGTTTGAAATATATCTTCACCCAACCAGATTTGAATCTCAGGCAACGACGTTGGGTCGAGTTGATCTCGGACTACGACTTAGGAATAACTTACACCCCGGGCAAAGCCAATGTCATGGCTGATGCGCTAAGCCATAAGTCCTATTTGTAACAACCTGATGTTACAACAAAGTCAACCACTTCTCCATGAGGAATTTCGTAAGCTAAACCTTCACATTGTTCCTCGAGGATTCCTATCCACCCTGGTGGCGGAACCTACCCTTACGGATCAGATCATCAAGGCACAGAAGGTAGATCCGGGAATCTCCCGTATTAAGAGAAACATTAAGAAAGGAGTCGTGAATTGTTTCTCCATTGATGATCAAGGTGTCGTATACTTTGGGAATCGCCTAGTGGTTCCAAAGGCGCGAAACCTGAGGCGACTGATCCTTAAGGAAGCTCATGAATCCCCTCTCACCATTCATCCCGGTAGTACCAAAATGTATCAAGACCTATGCCAGAGGTTTTGGTGGACTAGGATGAAGAGAGAAATCGCTCAATACATTGCTAATTGCGACGTTTGTCGTCGTGTTAAAGCAGAGCATCAACGGCCTACTGGCACCCTTCAACCTTTGGCTATTCCTGAATGGAAATGGGATAAAATCAGTATGGATTTCATCACTGGGTTTCCCAGGACCAAGAGAGGGAATAATGCCATCTTCGTTGTGATCGACCGACTTTCCAAAGTATCCCACTTTCTACCTGTTCGTGAGAGTATCACCGCTAGCCAGCTAGCCGAGTTATACATCTCCCGAATAGTGTCTCTCCATGGTGTTCCATTGGAAATTAACTCAGACCGTGGGAGTCTCTTCACCTCTCGATTTTGGGAAAGTTTCCAAAATGCTATGGGAACTCGTCTCTCTTTTAGTACCGCCTTCCATCCTCAATCAAGTGGTCAAGTAGAGAGAGTCAATCAAATTCTGGAGGATATGCTCCGAGCTTCTGTTATCTCGTTCGGAATGAGTTGGGAGAAATGCCTTCCATTCGCGGAGTTTGCTTATAACAATAGTTATCAAGCTAGCTTGGGCAAAGCTCCTTTCGAAGTTCTTTATGGACGAAAGTGCCGAACGCCTCTTAACTGGTCAGAAACCGGGGAAAGACAACTCTTTGGCCCGGATATGATTCAGGAAGCAGAAGAGCAGGTTCGCATTATTCGTGAGAAATTGAAAACAGCCCAATCTCGTCAAAAGAGTCAATATGATCGTAAACATAAGCCTATGACTTATGAAGTCAACGAGAAGGCTTACCTTCGGGTTACCTCGTTAAAGGGAACCCATCGTTTCGGTATCAAAGGCAAATTGGCTCCTCATTACATTGGACCCTTTCGCATTCTTGCTACACGAGGAGAAGTTGCCTACCAATTGGAACTACCTCCGCATCTTTCCAGAGTTCACGATGTCTTCCACGTTTCACAACTCAGGCGTTGCTTCGCGGATCCTATCCGTGGAGTGGACCACGAAATGCTTGATCTACAAGATAACCTCTCTTATCGGGAATATCCCGTTCGTATCCTTGATCAAGTCGAGCGTACCACTCGACGTCATAATATCAAGTTTCTCAAGGTGCAATGTTTACATCATTCCGAGGAAGAAGCCACTTGGGAAAGGGAGGATCGTCTTCGACTCGAGTACCCCACCTTCTTCCCAGAGGATCCTAAATCTCGGGACGAGATTCTTTTGAGTGGGGGTCAGTTGCCACACCCTAGCTAGTCCATGCATTAGAGTGTGCGTCATGTTTATTTTTCATCAGAAACTTGAAATGGGGAAGGCAAAACCCCCAGCACCCCTCTTGAAATCAACTAGGGTTTACTAAAAATAATTTCAATGAACCTGAAATGCCCTTCTAAAATGTTCACCCTCTTTGCCTTGGGTTAGAACCTCTGGCAAAATAGGTGCACAATTTTCTAGGTCAACAAAAGGTCACTGGATTAAATCATATGTATGTTGCCTTTGGACATTTAAATGCTAATAAATATTTTAAATGTTCAAATAATTCTGGAATTAAGTCAGGGCTGTTAGGAATAATCCCAAGAGAGCCCACAATTATTTTCAGGATTTTAGGAAGTGCCTAGGTATTTTAAATAAAGCCCTAAAGCTACAGAAAAAATAGAAAAGAAAACAAAAAAACAGAAAAACTTACCTGGCGCCACCTACCAGGCCCACCTGCCGGCCCAGCCCAGCCACCCCGCCAGCGAGCAGCTTGGCTTGGCCAAGCAGGCAGGTGCTCGACGGCGAGCACCGCATGCGCGCCACGCAGCTGCCGCCGCCTCGCCGCTCCCCTCGTCGACCTGTCGACATGGGACGAACTCCCTTGCATCCCCCGACCTCACAGACACCGCACTTTCCCCCTGGTCCCTCTCCATCGCTCTTCCTCCGCCATGGCCGACGCTGCCGTGCCCGCGCCACCGTGAAACCGCGTCCACCGTCGTCCCCGTGTTGCACCATCGTGTCCATCCTCTCCGCCATCGTCGACTCCGTCGAGCAGCTGAGCCCCGAGCGCTCACACGCTCTGCAACGTCTTCTTCGACCTCATCTTCATCGAGCATCGCCGGAGATTCCTTTCGACGTCGCCGCCGCATCGACTCGTCCCCGACCGCGCCGTCTGCCTCTACGTGATCGTCGTGAGCTGCTGCACCTCCCCATCCTCCCCGTTCTTCTTCTCGTGCACCACAACGAGCACACGAAGCTCGCCCGCACGCGCCGCCGTGGAGCTCATCGCCGACGTGTCTCCGGCCAAACACCGGCCACGCCACCTAGTCTAACTACTTCACTGCATCCCTAGGGGCACAACGCACCTCACCACACGCCTCGCCGTGCCCCGTAGCCTTGGGCTCACTTTCGCCCGACTCCGGCGACCGCAAGGCTCGTCGCCGGCGACGTTTCCGGCCACCCCGAGCCCAACCACCACCACCAAACGTCGCGGTTCGTTCCCAGCTACCCGTAGCTCCTCTCTGCGCATCAATTGGTGCCCTGTGGGCGATTTCCGCAGCGCGCCACCGCGTCTGGCCTCGCCGGCGGCTAAACGCCGGCAGGTTTTGACCCGCTGACCGGCGAGGTTGACCTGCTGACGTGGGTTGACCTCCCCCCTCTCTCTCACCGACATGCGGGCCCCGCCCGACTAATTACTCTGTTAGTGCTAACTAAATAGGTTAGTTAATTAGTATAGTCACTGACTAGTGGGCCCTGCGAGTCAATTAGGCTAACTAAACGTAGTTAGTGCATAGAGACACTGACCAGTGGACCCCACGAGTCAGGTTTGACCTAGACTGGCGCCTTTGACCTGCTGACGTCACCCTGACGCGTTGCTGACGCAGTAATTGATTTTCTGGATTTATTCTTATTCAGGAAATTCTAGAAAATAGATCAAACTTCAAAAATTCATAGAAATTCAACCATAGCTCCAAATGAGATAAATTATATATGAAAAATTATCAGAAAAATTCAATCTATCCATCTGTAATGGTTTCATGCATGACAAAACAAGTTTACCTTGCTTTTTAAGCAGAATAAGGAAATGCACTATAAATGCCATGTTTAATGAGCTAATATTTGAATCTTTGATTCAAATGGGTTCATCCCTTCCTATTTTAGCTTGCATTAGGCCAAGACACAATCATATTGCCATGTCATAGCATGCATCATATTGTTGCATATCGTCATGTGTTGATTGTGTTCCGATGTGTTCTTCGTGGTAGGTTCTGCCTCCGAGGATATTCACGAGTATCCAACTGAAGGGCAGTATCCCGTTACCACTCTATCAGGAAAGCAACCATTTATCATTCCGATACAACCCATGTTCTCGCTCCTGCTCTTGTTTACTGCATTAAGACATCGCGATTCAAACTGCTGTGTGCTACGGTAGTTGAACCCTTATCCTCTCCATGACCTGTCATTGCCACAGTAACTAGATGAAACCCACTAGCATGTGTAGGAGTTGATTGAGCCATGTATGTGATTCCTACCTTGCTATGCCTGCTATGCTTAGAGTTGAGTCAGGTCTGGTTCATCTGGGTGATGAGCTAGAGTGAAATGCTTATGTCGATAATATGAGGGATGTATTGAACATGTTTTGGTAAAGGTATCGATGAGAGGCCATGTAGGAGTACATGGTGTGTTGTTTCATTGAGGCCGTCCATAAGAACTGAGATATGTATGTGTGATTTAAGATTCAGTTACTACCGTACATTGGGCCCGAAACCAATGGACCCTCTCAGCTTCTTAATCACCCTAGTACTCTGTCCAGGAGTTGCAATTAGTTTCTGGTGTTTGTAGGTTATGTGTTGGCGGCCGTGCGTAGCGCTGACCCTAGGGGTGGGCTATGTTGCGGTAGATACACCGTGGCATGGTGTACCGAGTCACTCGTTTGGTGTCTCGGGAACCCTGTTCACATCGTTCGGGGCCGTATGTGGAAACCTCGGCCGGACTCCCTGTGGATGGAACCTGGATAGGCGATAAACCTGGACTAGAGACTTAAGTGTTTAGGTAGGCCGTGGCCGACACCCTCGCTGGGCTTCCTCTTGAAGGTTGCCGAGTACATGTCGTGTAAACGGCGGTAAGTGGTGAAAGCGTGTATGACGAAGTACACCCCTGCAGGGTATAAACTATTCGAATAGCCACGTCCGCGGTAAAGGACTACTTGGTTGCCTATACAGTTCATAGACAAGTTAATGGATACTACTAAAAGACTCAAGATAAGTGTGAGTACCGAGGATGGCCCTCTCGTAGGATGACGAGGGAGGATCCCCGGTGGAGTATTGTGTTGGTGAGTAGTGGACTCGTGTGCGAAAACTATTTTACTAGTGGAGTTCCGTAGGATAGCTTAGCCAAGAGTCAAAGCTGGCTTGCTGCATCAACCCCACCGCCTTCTTGAGAATAAGCATGTATAGTAGGTTCTGATGTAAGACTTGCTGAGTACCTTTGTACTCATGTTTGCTTATTTATTGTTTTCAGACGACAACACTGCCCCCTCCGATGGGTTTTTTGTAGACCTTGACGTCGACGAGTGACTAGCCACCCAGGTGGTGATCCTGGCCATGGAGGGCCCTATGTAGATAGACAGGCTTCGAGAAGCCTTCTTTCTTTCTAGAGTCTGTACTCAGACTAGTTGCTTCCGCATGTGCTTGTATGTTTGTATGACTTGAGTGTCGGGTCATGTGACCCCTATCTGTATGAACATGTTATGTATGGCTCTCTGGAGCCTTTAGATAAAGTACTTGAGTTGTAGAGTTTTGTTGTGATGCCATGTTGTATGTACTCATATCGGGCATATTGTGTGTATGATTGAAATGCTTGGTATGAGTGGGATCCGACAATCTAGTTGTTTATCCTTGGCAGCCTTTCTTATGGGGAAATGTAGGCTAGTGTTCCTCGAGCCATAGTAGTCCGCTACAGCCCGGTTCACCGGAGTCCTGCTAGCCCAGCACTACTGTTCAGGACACTTGACTGGCCGGCATGTGTTTCACTTCGTCCCTATGTCTGTCCCTTCGGGGAAATGGCACACGGTGACTTCCGGAGTCCTGCCTAGCTTGCTACAGCCCGAGGTTCCCCGGAGTCCTGTTAGCCCAGTGCTACAGCCCGGAATCACTCGTTGATGACTGACATGTTCGATGTGATTCATGTATGCCTGTCTCCATAGGTCTTTGCCGCTTTGGGTTCACGACTAGCCATGTCGGCCCGGGTTCTCTGTCATATGGATGCTAACGACACTATCATATACGTGAGCCAAAAGGCACAAACGGTCCCGGGCCATGGTAAGGCGACACCCGTGGGATACCGTGCGTGAGGCCGCAAAGTGATATGAGGTGTTACCGGCTAGATCGATGTGACTTGGAATCGGGTTCCTGACATGGAGACTCATCTTAACTTGTGAGGGAATCATAGTTTCCATCATCATTTCCTCACATGGGACAATGCTCTAATAATGATGATGATCACACTTCTATTTACTTACAACTCAAGAATTACAACTTGATACGATAACAAAGATATGACTCTATATGAATGCCTCATGCATATGAGAACAATATGACAATGATGGTATGTGTCATAATAAACGGAACGGTGGAATTTGCATGGCATTATATCTCGGAATGGCTATGGAAATGGCATAATAGGCAGGTATGGTGGCTGTTTTGAGAAAGGGTATAAGGTGGGTTTAATGCACCGACAAAAGTTGCATGGTACTAGAGAGGCTAGCAATGGTGTAAGGGTGAGAGTGCATATAATCCATGGACTCAACATTAGTCATAAAGAACTCACATACTTATTGCAAAAACTTATTAGCCATCGAAGAAAAGTACAAATACGCATGCTCGTATGGGGATAGATTGGTAGGAAAATGTTGGGTAATGTAGCATGCAATTTCAAAAAAAATTCCCACACTCATGCAAGATCTATCTAGGAGATGCGTAGCAACGAGAGGGGAGAGTGTGTCCACGTACCCTCATAGACCGAAAGCGGAAGCATTTGACAACACGGTTGATGTAGTCGAACTTCTTCTCATTCCGACCGATCAAGTACCAAACATGTGGCACCTCCGAATTCTGCACAGGTTCAGCTCGATGACGTACCTCAAACTCTTGATCCAGCAAAGTGTCGAGGAAGAAGATGAGTTCCGTCAGCACGACGGCATGGTGACGGTGATGGTTGATACGTCCATTTTGCATCATGCTTTCTTACTGTTATTTATAATGTTTTTATCCATAATAATGCTTTTTGGAGTAATTCTAATGCCTTTTCTCTCACAATTTGCAAGGTACACACCAAGAGGGAGAATTCTGACAGCTGGAAATCTAGACCTGGAAAAGCTACGTCAGGCTACCTATTCCACACAACTCCAAGCAAGCTGAAACTTTACAAGGATTTTTATGGAATATACAAGAATTATTGGAGCCAATAAGTACCAGAGGGGGGCCACTAGGTGGGCACAACCCACCTGGGCGCGCCCTGGTGGGTTGTGCTCCCCTCGGCCCACCTCCGGTGCCCATCTTTTGGTATATAAGTCATTTTGACCTAGAAAAATAAGGGGAGGACTTTCGGGATGAAGCACCGCCGCCTCGAGGCGAAACTTGGGCAGGAGCACTTTTGCCCTCCGGCGGAGTGATTCCGTCAGGGGAACTTCCCTCCCGGAGGGGGAAATCATCGTCATCATCATCACCAACAACTCTCCCATCTTGGGGAGGGCAATCTCCATCAACATCTTCAACAGCACCATCTCCTCTCAAATCCTACTTCATCTATTGTGTTCAATCTTGTTACCGGAACTATAGATTGGTACTTCTGGGTGACTAGTAGTGTGGATTACATCTTGTAGTTGATTACTATATGGTTTATTTGATGGAATATTATATGTTCAGATCCAATATGTTGTTTAATAATCCTCTGATCATGAGCATGTTTATCATTTGTGAGTAGTTACCTTTGTTCTTGAGGTCACGGGAGACATCATGTTGCAAGTAATCATGTGAATTTGATATGTGTTCGATATTTTGATAGTATGTATGTTGTGATTCCCTTAGTGGTGTCATGTGAACGTCGACTACATGACACTTCACCATATTTTGGGCCTAAGGTAATGCATTGTGGAGTAGCGATTAGATGGTGGGTTGCGAGAGTGACAGAAACTTAAACCCTAGTTTATGCGCTATTCCGTAAGGGACCGATTGGATCCAAAAGTTTAATGTTATGGTTAGAATTTATTCTTAATACTTTTCTCATAGTTGCGGATGCTTGCGGGAGGGTTAATCATAAGTAGGAGGTTTGTTCAAGTAAGAACAACACCTAAGCACCGGTCCACCCACATATGAAATTATCAAAGTACCAAACACAAATTAAACCAACATGATGAAAGTGACTAGATGAAATTCCCGTGTACCCTCAAGAACGCTTTGCTTATCATAAGATACCGTTTTGGCCTGTCCTTTGCCTCAAAAGAATTGGGCTACCTTGCTGCACTTTTGTTACTACTATCGTTACTTGCTCGTTACAAATTATCTTGCTATCAAACTACTCTGCTACTCGTTGTCATTTCCTTCTGCTCCTCGTTGGGTTTGACACTCTTACTTATCGAAAAGAGCTACAATTGATCCCCCATACTTGTGGGTCATCAATGGTGAAGTGATCCGTGCAGGGCTTCGCCAAAGCACTACGAAGATATGACCGGAGGCGTAAACTATGGAGGGGGGCACCGCACACGGCTGACAACTGTTGGTGTGTGTTCTAGCGGTGCCGCCCCATATATATATATATATATATATATATATATATATATATATATATATATATATATATATATATTCCTAATGGACGAGTTGGTTGAATACTCCCAACACTTTCGTCTGGGTTTTTTTCGTCTGGGTTTTTTTCGTCCCACCTCCCACCAGCCCCTCCCACCGGTTTTTCTTTTTTCTCATCTGGCCGGCAATACCCAACGTATTTATGGTAATCAATCATAATTAATCCACGTATAGTAATAAATCAATCCAGGTATGGTAAGGTCATAACTCAGGAAATTTTGAATATGGTAATTATATGGTAATAAATTTAAATTACCCCAAAGGCTATCAATCCAGGTATGGTAAGACCATAACTCGGGAAATATCGAATATGGTAATAAATTTAAATTACCACCAGGTATGGTAAGGCTATCGATCCAGATATGGCACGCCCTCACCTGATCACCTATCACAATCTCCAGCCCCACGCACGCACCAAAGAACCGACCCGGCACCAAACGCAGCTCCTCTCGATCCCCTCGAGTAAACGCCGCCACCGTCGTGCGATCTTCCTGACACAGACGCCGTCGCCGCCTCCTTCCCACCTACGGCGTCCCCACGTCCATGGTGACGGCGCTCGCGTCCTACACTGACCCTCCCCCTCATATAGGTTGGTCGTTGATGGAGTGGGATGTGCCGCTGCGGTTTGGGGAGGCGCAATCACGGTCTGGTTGGGATCTCAGTGTGGACTCGTTCTCTGCGATGAAGGATGGCGCTGCCTCCCTGGCAAATGGGATCGGAGGAAGGGGCTCTACTCGTGAATGTCAGCGAGGCAGCGGCCGAAGGCGAGCCCGACGGTGAGCACGGGTGTTCGTCCCATGAAATAGGCGGCCATGGAGGGCGGATCTGAGGCCACCCCAATCGCCGGTGGCCCTTCCTCCCATCGCTCATCGCCTCCATTCTCTCTCTCCTCTAAATCTTTGTCGCCCCTGCCTCTAATTCTGGCCGACGCCATCCGGCTCTCGCATCGGCCACCACCAGCACGGCTGCAGATGAGGTGCAACCGCAGACGCCGCCGTCGCCATCCTCATCCACCTCCTCCACCATCCTTCCCAGCCATCGTCGGGGGGACCCGCCATCTGCGCTCTAGCCCACCCGCTCCCTCCTATCCCCTCCCCCCTGCCTGTCAGCCCCATGATCCACCGCATAGATGGCAGGTACTGCAGCGACCTCCTCCCCAGCGGATCCGGCCTCCTCCGATGGAGATACATCCCGGGCACTGCCTTATTCTCATGCGTGCACGTCTATATCAACGTCTCATTCCACCTCACCTGAGCCTTTACCTTCCCACCTCTGCTTCAGATCCACATCACTTTGCAAGGTATGTGATTGATTGTTCTGAACTGGATCGATGGATTGTGCAAGGTACTTTGGGTGTCGTCATTGACGGCAATTGTCACGCCATGCTACCATCGGAGGGGTCTTCCGAACTACACGATCTCCATTGAGAAGGATGTTTTTAATTATGGTTTTGCCTACATGCTTTCTTTGCCTACACGATCTCCATCGGAGAAGGTAGAAAATACTTAATGCTGGTATCCCAGAGTTTTACTTACTGGAATAGAAACGAGGCTTATTTATTGAGAATTTTAGTTGTAGTGTGTGTCAGTGCCCTCATACTTTTCAAGTGAAACCTTGAAGAAAAGCATAATGAAGGTTATGCTGATAGCGGTGGCGCGGAAAGAATATAAAATTGAGGGTACAAAAGTATTAGGATCTCCATGCCGGCAAATGTAGTGCGTTGCACTGATTGCAATTACTTCTTTGCTGTTATTTGTTGTTACTATCATAGTTTATTTTTTGTGCTTATCATAGCTCATGAATACACGTGAGTGAAATTGGGTATAGTATATATGCATTCTTTCGGAGTTTTAAGAAGGATAGCATAGAAATATTTCTTAGGGCTGTGGCATAGTTGTGTGGTACTTCTGCATTTGCAGCATTTACAGATCATGTAATTATAGCTTAATGCAAGCATTGGAATTGGTTATAGATTTCCTTTGATTTAAATTTTTGAATGTTAGCAATAATGACAACTTGTGACATGCCTAAATTTAATTTCCATTGAGATAGAGTGGGCCCTGGATTATGAGATGGAATGCAATTAAAAGCCATCTGATCTGGCCATGGTTGGTTGTCACAGAATCCTTGATATATGTTCTACTTTGACTTGGAGTGTGCAGCTATGATATTGTAAGTGATGAGTTTTTTTCCCGAATCTGCTGCGGGAGGTCAGATAGAGGTAGAAATTTTTAGTGGCAAATGAAATAGGTGGTAATTATTACACTCTTTATTTGCAAAAAATGAGACTGAAACAATGCTAATTGAGTATGTTCTGTACTTGTAGGAAGGCTATGAAGGAAGTGTTCTTCCCTTATTTTTATGAAGGTAAGGTCTTGTTATTAGATTCCTGCTACTCTACATTGCTTGACTGCTCTCTTTTATCAGTTCATGGCCTTAGGGTCCATCATTTTCTTTCAACACTTGATGCTTATTTAATTTTCTTGGGTGGCTTCTTTTTGATAGTCATCTGATTTAAAAATTCGAGCATGTGTCACTTTAGTATATTTCAGTTTCAACAAACATATAGAATTATCTTGACATATGTTGGCATTGAGAAGATAATATAGATTGTCACTACTAAGTTCAATGTTCAGGCTCCATCCTATTTAAATTCATGTTCGGATTAAAGTCAACACACTAAGAACTGTATGCTTGATGAATGATGTTCAGTGCATTTACTTGGTTTCCCCGGTATAGTTATGCAGGTTAAGTTATGTTGGCTCTTGCATTTACTTGTCTAGACTGATGGTTAATTGTGAACTATGTATATTTTGTAGTTTCTGCTCACCAAGATCACTCTAAGCACAATCGTATTTTCTCAAATTGTACACATGCTACTGCTATGGGTGTCATGCTCTGTGTAGTAATTATGTTGAATTCCCATAATTCCTTTTGCATGATTCCACCAAACAATTTGTATGTTCAAAACATACTCAAACTTCATTTACTAAAAAATCAAATATTTCAAATAATATATTAAATATGTCAAAATATTTCAGTGGCAATGTAGGTGTCATTGAATTCACTAATTCGTCCACCGAAGCTGATAGGCACAATTGTTATTGGTGGGCTTAGTCTGATGAATGCCTTTCTGAAGTGGTTACATGGCTACAGCCTGCAAGTTCTCCCCTCACTATCTATATTCAGGGTGGAACTTAATTCTTCACAATAGGTTGCTGGGTGGGCAAGCTAGAAGGGAATGTGGGAGAGCAAAATGAGGCCCCATATACTTTAATGTTTGGGAGAAACAAAGCCTAACAAGTGCATGGTGGTTATCAGAGAGGTGAAGGCGGGAAGGGAAGAGATGGACAGTGTTGTGAAGCTATGCTAGGGACACTGTACATTTTTACTACATAATTTGGAAATAAGTTCAAAATCATGTTAATGGTTTCTTTTATTGCTATTAAGCATATTTTTCACAAAGATATATTGATATCATACTTGAGCCATACGTAGTGGGACTACCTCGATCTTGACGACGTGTCCTTTGAGCACATCATGTTCATGACCCTTATAGTCGACAAGATAGGCACCCCCTGCTCATTTTTTAGCAATTATTACTTGTAGTTTACTTGCTTATGATATTTCTAGGGTTTTGGACATGGTATAGGATTTTGTGCATTTTTATAAAACATTAATGTGGTGGCACAGAGATGTTTCTGTGGCCGAAAGGACATGTTCAACGGCTTCCTATGGCGTGTTCTCATGCTAAAAGAAGAGGTGTGTGTTCAATTTGATGCACTTCCATTTGCTCGCGGGGTTCTTAGCCTACTGTATGAATGTATTTTTGTAAAACCGAGCTCCCTATGCAATGTCCTCAAGATCGAAACTACAACCAAGGGCCTCACTACTTTTAGTGTAATTTTACCACAAATTCTCCTTTGTAGACTAATCTGAATTCCAAATTTTCATCAATATGTAATGTTAATGGAAACTTATATTTTTTAATTAAATATACATATTAGATCTCTTGAACAAGATGCACACATTCAAAATCCTTTATGAAGCTCACAGGTATAGAAAGTATGTAGCCATACTTATTCCTGAATGTGCATGTCTCAGAGCTTGAAAAAAAGGAGGTACTAAAGTTAGGTTATGCTCATCGTTCCAACATGCTTAGTGATAACCACCTAGCAAGCTGATCAAACATGAAAAAATTGAAGTGCTACTGCTAATCGTACTATTCTGAATGTGAAAATCTATTTAATTGGCTCTTCTCTAATTGTACACTTGCATAAATCTCAGATTTTGCAAATTACAGTAGAACCATAAAAGTCATGCTTTGACTCCTATAGGGCCTTTTGCACTTTAATATGACTAATAATTTGCCTTAATATCACAGATTGTATTACTACCTTTCTAAGTGAATGACATTCAAGAAGGTCATTAAATAAAACCAAGAAATCCTTCCGGTATTGGAGTGTAGGAAAGTTGAGACTATAAAACCAAAAGGTTATATTTACGTTTATTAGAGAAGGTTCTTTACTTTTTACAGGAAAACACAAAATGTTGCGATGTAGAGTCTAGGTGGTGGGCCTCCTTGATCCACTTGGTGGATGAGGGCGACTCTGGTCCTAGCACCCATAGTGTCGGTGATCCAAAAATCATAGGGCCTGGATATAGCTCTAGCAGACGTATGCGGCTTGCTCATCGAGCTTGGTCGTCTCGAGCATGGAGATAGGCGAGTAGTAGACCAAGAGCTGGTACAGAGATAGGCGAGTTGTAGACAAGAGCTGGTGGGCAGCAAGAAACACATGCACACCAAAGAACAAATCCGAGTCACATGCCTACTTCTACTGGTTTCTACAAAGAGCGGCTAGCTTAGATCTTAGACCAGTCGGTCACTGTCGAGGTCGCCAAGGTGATCTTACAGCATCGCCGTGGGGATTTCTCATGATTTTATGTAGGTAAGCCGCAAGCGGTGGTGGTGATTGGCTGGGTGGTGTCGCTGCCTTGGGAAGAGACGAAGTGATGGTAAAAGTAAGCAGGATCCGATGATTCTTCCGTGGGGATAGCCAAAGTCAATATGTAGACTACAGACTCGTCGCAGACTTGCAGTGAACCTGGATGCGGCGAGCCTGATTTGTGGATCGATGGCAGGTCTTGACTTTATTAGGTTGGGATTGGATGGTTGCGGAGGGTGGTGTGCTTGGTTGGGTTCCCATGGAAGAATGTGGCCTCCTCGTGGATCTGGTCATGCCCATCCTAGAGAACATTGTGTCCCTAGCTCCCTCGAAGAGCAAGGACAGTGCAAGCGGCAGCAGGGGTAGGGTTAGATGTGGGGAGGGATGTCGGCGGCTGCTCAAGGTCATCATGATGAAACCCTTGACGTCCCATCTTTATCAATGGAAGTGGAAGAGCACGAAGTCGAGATTGGATAGGAGTTTGAGTTCTTTTTGGCACCGATCGGTTCCCCACTTTAGAGATGTATTTTTTTTGTGTGCGAGCAAACAGTGGGTTGATTCTAAAAGGGATAGGCGCTTTTCTACAGAAGTGCATGACGGACCAAAAATATGACCTCCTTTTATTTGTTTGATAGATATTGTACTATTTGTTGTTGTTCGTTCGGTGAAATTTCCTAATATTTGATTGTTGTGTTTCTAATTAGAGCACCCCATAATCACCCAATATGAGAGGATGATAAATGAAAGATACTGATTATAAATTTTGAAAAGCCCGTGGCAACGCACGGGCGTTATACTAGTCTACTCCTAATGGATGAGTTGGTTGAATAGTCCCTCCACTTTCGACTGGTTTTTTTTTCGTTTGGTTTTTTTTCGTCTCCCTTCCCACCATCCGACCGGTTTACTTTTTTTCCACCATTTCCTTGTAAACAAACACTTTCCTATTGTACAAAAAGAGACAGATCCTAACTTTCCTAACTTATCCAAATCAAGCGATCCATATCACCAATGCAATTTTCTAGAGGAAACAAATAATAAATTTTAAGGAAACAAATAACTGACTTTAAAGAAAAGAAATTCAATTTACTAATACTCCTGCATCATGATGGAATCAGAACTTTCCTATAATACTCCTACATCGCAAATCACCACATATTCACTTGTCGTGGCTCCAGTTCCACGAATAGGAAATTCCCAGCAGCTTCGACCCCTTTTACACACGACCATGGCGACGCTGCCCATCGCCGCCATGCCACACGCGAGGGGCTCTGCCAGTTGGACCTGGCCGCCTCGCTCCCTCGCGCCCGTGTGCCGGGGAGCGACACCGCGTGACGCAGACCGCGGGCCGCCGCGTGTGCCGGGCACGTCTCAGCCGAGAGCAGAGGTATCGGGGCCGGGGGCCACCGCGCGCCTCCAGTGGGTCGGTGCAGCCAAGGTCGCTGTCTCGTCGGGGGCAACGTGCGGGTGCGAGCGTCACGGGTCGCCGTCGTCGTGGACGGTGACCGTGTCGAGGCTGCCGCTTGCGCGTGCAGGCCGGTCGTCGAGTCGCATCGACGTCGTTGAGGTCGCCGACAGCGGCAGATGCTAGGGGCCTCCTCCGCCGCGTGCTGCGGAGAGCCGGGCCGAGGGCCACTCGTAGGAGCAGCGCGTCGTGGCTGTGGTCTCCACCACGATGGGAGGACTGGTGCTACTGCATGCCTCTTCCGTGAGGATATTATTGCTGCAGTGATGGAGAGACATTGAAGCCGTGGGCACATAGTACAATCAGCTGATGAACTCTCCACGGAGCTCGTAAGAGTAAAAAAGCTCTCCCTCTCCTGCCGGCTTGCATCTCAATTATTTATTTTTGCTTCTCGCTGTTCTACATATCAATGCATTCACACGGTGATACAACTTGATTCAAGTGCTTGCACACAAGTAGAATTGCTATTTTTTGTGCCAAAAATTGATTTTTTATCCTGAACTTTTGTCTGCTTGTTTCCACTGTGATGCAGACAGAAATGATATATTATCGGGTAAATTACGCATTAGCTGAGAGCGGTATGAATGTATACTGGGAATAAAAAAAGCTATTTTCTTTAGTTGTACAGCTCTTGTTTATGTATGCTGAATTACAAGCGACCAATGAGCCTGGAGATATAATGATCGGTGATACAAGTGGCGGTGATAGGGAGGCTTTTGTTTCAGCTTGTTTATTATAGTTTTTGATACATGGATACTGGATTCATAGCTCTCCTGGGCAATCAGTACACGGCCATAAGTCTGATCGATGTGGTGGGCAATCAGTACACGGCCATAAGTCTCATCGGTGTGGTGGGGATGGTCTCTGATGTTGGATAATATCTATTTTCTCTTCTTGATTGTAGGTCAGTCTCCTAGAAGCCGATGCTTTGGTTAATGCATACTCACTACGGGTATGGTCTATTATTGATGTTCATACACAGAATTGGTTTAGCCTAATTATGTTTGATTAACATGTAGTTATAATAATAGAAAGCTTTTGCAAAATTCTGCATGATGTCGTATTAAGCTTGATGGAACTAACCTCCCAAAAATGGCAATCTCTATTGGTGTTTTTTTATCTCTGTTGATAAGTTTTGATCTCAGGTTGCACGTAAAGTTCTTGACCCATATCCTAAATACCACATATAATCTTTGATTGTTACTTTGAATACATATGATGTTGAATCTGTCTCCTTTGGATCTCCAAATGATTTGCAATGTTGGATACCAGAAAATAGATTGAGCAGCCATCACACATTAGACTAATATAATATATGGCATGTTACCTGGCAGTTCTCTTTATACACAATCGTATAGTTATATATATACCAACTGTAGAAAAATATTCATTTGCCACTGAAACTTATATTTGTTTTCTATTTCGGAAATTAAGAGCATCTACAATCGGACCCCTCAAACATCCCATTTGAGAGTCCAGTCATTGTCCTGGACAGAAAAGAGATGAAAAAAGGCCACCCAATCACAATCCCTACTTTGTCTGGGCATGTCCAGTCAGTCCACAAATCCCCCGTATCCAACCCATATGTGAGGAGCATATAAGGATGTCCGAGCTGTTCGGGCATGTTCTCCAAGGAGCACCCAGGTAATAGGCTAGCTCTTTTGTTTGCATCATTATCATTAGCTAATTAATTCTCTTTATTTCAGTAAATGTAGAACAACAAATAGTCTACGAGCTTCTGAATCAAAAAGTTTTTTGAGTAGGGTCTTATGCTCTTTTAACTGAACTGGGAGCACTGACAGTTATTTGCAAAGTAATTGCCTCCTATGAGTGTTTGGTAGTGCTTTGTGCTCCAATTTCAGTTGTATTGCTTCTGATGTATGAATGAACTATTTTCCGCATTTGGTAATTAACGCAGCCGACATATTTCTTCATGAGAACAGATATTTTTGTAGTGTAGAGTACATTTGTTTTTGTTAGTTACCCTCCCTATAAACCTATTGTACTCATTTATCAAGTTTGCATTGTTAATATATCCAGAATTAGTTGTGACTGCAAAGTGCAGAAGAAAAATCAATTGCTGCAAGCAAAAGTATTATTTTGGAACATTTGTATAGATGTTGTATAATAGTGACCAACACCAATACTTTAGAACATTGTGTCCATTATTTCCCTTCTGCTCAAAATAAAGCGAAACCAGTTTGATATTAAATATGTTTTTCATCTTGCCAAGGTTAAGTGTGCACCTGGGAAAAATAAAACTAAGCATGTGCAAGGTGGCAAATAGAGATGGGGAAGCAGGAGGAAGATGCTGGTGTTTGTCCGATGCAATCTGAAAGCATGCTCAAACTCAATGAAAATAGAACAAAAATTTACTATCATTCTCTCAAACCTTACGCTAAACTTGCTACTAAAGAAGGTATGCATGATGCATATCAAGTAAGTCTTGTCCGCAATTGGTTTATCTTCCACAATTGTTTCTTGTGTCACTACTGTTAGAGTTCAAAATGTCCAAAACAAGATAACATTTACCGATGCTGCTAAATGACCGGTTCAAAATAAATAGATCAGCAGTTTTCCAGTTTTATCAGTTTCACATGGATGTATCCCTTGTTGTAGGCAGCCAACCCACTGCAAGGTGTGTGCCCTCGAGCAATATTCTTACTCTATATTGGTAACAATAACTGGAATTGGCTTCTTTTGCTTTACAATTAGTAGTATTGAAGATTACTTCCTTGCTGTTTCACCACTAAAATTGAGGTGATTTCAAATGAATTTAGAGTTCCAAAGTTTGAGATTCTAGCAGGGAAAAATGATTTGGTAACCAAAGATAAACAGTCTGGACTTTACTATTGTTTGGTCTATTGGAATCCGAGACTTGACCATGAACCCATGATCATATTGGTTTCCTTTGAAAGAACATGAGATATCTTGTTTATTATGATTCACTCATGGAAGCATGCTTCGTTTATTTTTTTGCGTCATCTGCCTCACGAGCCATCCGATCGGTCGTGATCGTGCGGTGCTTGGTTTGTCTCCCACCACCGTCCTCCTTGCTGGCAAAAAGGTCTCACCTAGACACTCGGTTACATCACACATTTCTCTCGCGAGTAAAAAAATCCTACAGCTTCCTAGATCTGGCGGTACAGCCTGACGCGACAATCTTCGCGGCTGTAAGATTCTACAGCGGCGAAGCCGAGGCTGTGACGGGGAGTGGAGACATGCGCATCCATGTCTTAGAGAATCGACGGGACGCTCCGCCGCGCAGGTACTCATCTCACCTCCACATGATTCAACGACATTGACGTGTGTGGCAATGTTGCGTTGCATGCTTCAACGGCCGCACCGACGCTTTGACGGCCATGATGACAAGGCGTGCTTCGATGGCATTGACAGACAGTGCAATGTTGTGGCATGTGCTTCAGCGAACACGACAATGAGACGTGTTACGACAACGGCATCGTTGACAACAACCGCGATGCTGTGAGGCATGCTTTCACGGTGATGCTTCGACTAGCCACAGCAACAAGGTGTGCTTCGACGACAGTTGATGATGCATGCTTCGATGGCAGGTGCCCGTCCGCTGTTCTGTGAAGGCTTGTTTGAAGGCGTATTTTTGGGCTAGAATGGTGGCGGACGTGCTGGATGCTTTGCTTGTGTGAGCCGAGTGGAAGAGTGTGTGATGTGAGAGGAAGGGTACGGGGTGTTGCCCGTTGCGTGAGTAGGATGGGAAGATGGAGATAATCAAAGGGTCACGCACGGCTGTATCGGACGGCTGTACATGCGGTTGATCTTTTTCTAAGATTAACCAGCTGATTTGTACCAAATGATAGAAGAAAATGATTCCAACTCACAACATTTCATCTGTTCATATGGAATAACAACAAGTTCTAACTGATATACATGGATCCTGCTTTCATCGTAGCAACAGAGCATATCCACAACTAGAGATTAGAGCACAAAAATCACTGAAAGATCAAATGCCTTATTGAAGCTTTGAATAATTAGCTATTGTATAAGGATCTCCTGCATAACTGCACTTTGCCATTAGTTGTAGGCACACCTTATTTGACCAGTCCAAGGACAATGAGCGGGAGGGGCAGTCGTCGACCAGCACGCGCACGTTGCGCAAGAGGCGATAGGGAGCTGGCGGAGACTACGAGTGGTGGTGGCGACCTCGAGCGGTCGGCACCAACAGCGAGAAGGCAATCACCGCGACGAGTGCCCATTTGATGTCCGGACGTTCGAACACGTCCGGACGTCTGAGCAATGAGTTTTGACCTTCAAGACGACCTTAACCATTTGTTTGATTTCTTCATGCGTCGTAGCCCATAGCAACGCACGGGCATTCTACTAGTATATATATATATATAGGTTGGAGGGGAGGAGAGGCAGCCAAGCGGGTGCCCCAAGTAGAAGGAGTCCTACTTGGGGTCCTCCCAATTCGGCCTCCCCCCTTTCCTTTTTATCGGAGGGGGAAAAGGGAAGGGAGAAGAGAGAAAGGAAGGGGGGCCTACCCCCCTTCCTTTTCCAATTCGGCCAGCTTCCATAGGGGGGCGTGCCACCCCTTGTGGGCTGGTGTGCTCCCCTCTCATGGCCCATATGACCCATATCTTTCCCTCGGGGGTTCCGGTACCCCCCTGGCACTTTGATAAATACCCGATACAATCCGGAACACTTCCGGTGTCCGAATACTATCATCCTATATATCAATCTTTACCTCTCGACCATTTAGAGACTCCTCGTCATGTACGTGATCTCATCCAGGACTCCAAACAACATTAAGTCACCAAAACACATTAATCATATAATAATAAATCGTCATCGAACGTTAAGCGTGCGGACCCTACTGGATCGAGAACTATGTAGACGTGACCGAGACACCTCTCCGGTCAATAACCAATAGAGGAACCTAGATGCTCATATTGGCTCCCACATATTCTATGAAGATCTTTATCAGTCGAACTGTTATGACAACATACGTTATTCCCTTTGTCCATTGGTATGTTACTTGCCCGAGATTTGATCGTCGGTATCCACATACCTAGTTCAATATCGTTACCGGCAAGTCTCTTTACTCGTTTCGTAATACAGCATCATGTAACTAACTCATTAGTCACTTTGATTGCAATGCTTCTTATGATGTGCATTACCGAGAGGGCCCAAAGATACCTCTCCGATACTCAGAGTGACAAAAATCTCGATCTATGCCAACCCAACAAACACCTTTGGAGATACCTGTAGAGCATCTTTATAATCACCCAGTTATGTTGTGACATTTTATAGCACACAAGGTATTCCTCCGGTATCCGGGAGTTGCATAATCTCATAGTCGAAGGAATATGTATTTGGCATGAAGAAAGCAATAGAAAACTGAATGGTCAATATGCTAAGCTAACGGATGGGTCATGTCCATCACATCATTCTCCTAATGATGTGGTCCCATTATCAAATGACAACTCATGTCCATGGTTGGGAAACCTTAACCATCTTTGATCAACAAGCTAGTCAAGTAGAGGCTCACTAGGGACACCGTGTTTTGTCTATGTATTCACACATGTATCATGGTTTCCGGTCAATACAATTTCAACATGAATAATAAACATTTATCTTGAATAAGGAAATATAAAATAACAACTTTATTATTGCCTTTACGACATATTTCCTTCAGAAAAGACCATCGCTCATCCCCGACCGCCAGTCATAAGGAAGACAATAAAAAAATCATGCTCCGACTTCATCACATAACGGTTCACCATACGTGCATGCTACGGGAATCACAAACTTTAACACAAGTATTTCTACCAATACAAAATTACTCACTAGCATGACTCTAATATCACCATCTTTATATCTCAAAACAAATGCAAGGAATCAAACTTCTCATATTATTCAATGCTCTTGTATGGAAGTTTTTATTATATCCCCCTTGGATGCCCATCATATTAGGACTAAATTCATAACCTAAGTAAATTACCATGCTGTTTAAGACTCTCAAAATAATATAAGTGTAGTATGATATTTCAACAAATTCTATAACATAAAACCACCACCGTGCTCTAAAAAGATATAAGTGAAGCACTAGAGCAAACTACCTAGCTCAAAAGAGATAAGTGAAGCACATGGAGTATTCTAATAAATTCACGATTAAACGTGTCCCTCTCAAAAGGTGTGTAAAGCAAGGATGATTGGGGCAAACTAAAAGCAAAGACTCATATCATACAAGACGCTCCAAGCAAAACACATATCATGTGGTGAATAAAAATGTAGCCTCAAGTAAATTTACCGATGGATTAAAGACAAAAGAGGGGATGCCATCCGGGGCATCCCCAAGCTTAGGCTCTTGGTTGTCCTTGAATATTACCTTGTGGTGCCTTGGGCATCTCCAATCTTAGGCTCTTTCCACTCCTTAGTCCATAGTCTATCAAATCTTTACCCAAAAGTTGAAAACTTCACAACACAAAACTCAACAGAAAACTCGTAAGATCCGTTAGTATAATAAAATAAATCACCACTTTGGGTACTGTTGTGAACTCATTCTAAATTTATATTGGTGTAATATATAATGTATTCCAACTTATCCATGGTTCATACCCCCCCCCCCCAATACTACCCATAGATTCA
>NC_041388.1:598092143-598204110 GCF_002162155.2 Triticum dicoccoides
GATTCATCAAAATAAACAAACAACACATAGAAAACAGAATTTGTCAAAAACAGAACAGTCTGTAGTAATCTGCAAATTTCGTATACTTTTATAACTCCAAATATTTGGAAAATTTAGGACAATCTAGGAAATTTGTAGATCAATCTTTTGTAAAAAAATTCAGATCAAAATCACGTTTCTGTGATTTTTTGAATTTCTGGCAATGACCGCAAAAGTTTCTGTTTTCCAGCAAGATCAAATCAACTATCACCATAGACCATCCCAAAGGTCTTACTTGGCTCAAACACTAATGAAAACAAAAAAACACAATTGATACAGAGGTAATAATGTGTATTCTCATAAAAAAAGAAAAGGAAATTCTTGGGTTGTCTCCCAACAAGCGTTTTTCTTTATAGCCTTTTAGCTAGGCATTGAGATATCGATGATGCTCACATAAAGGATAGTAATTGCGACACAAAGAGATAATCATGTAGCATGTGAAAAAAAAATCTTATGTCTAACATACTTCCTATGCATAGGCATTTTATAAGGAAAATATTTATAAAGACAAGCAAAAACTAGCATATGCAATGAAGAAGAAAGAAACAGTAGCAATCTCAACATAACAAGAGGTAATTTAGTAACATGAAAATTTCTACAACCATATTTCCCTGTCTCATAATAATTACATGTGGGATCATATTCAAATTCAGGAATATAGCTATCACATAATATATTCTGTACATAATCCACATGCGAGCAAAGTTGTCACTCTTCCAAAATAGTGGGATTATCATCAAATAAAGTCATGACATTTCCAAGCCCACTTTTATCAAAAATTTCATAAGATTGATCATCCTCCAAAGTAGCTGGAATATTATTACCTAGAGTTGACACTCTTCCAAACCCGCTTTCAATATTATTGCAAACATCATTACCAATATCATATTCATCATGAGGCATGTGAAAAACAATCTTACGTCTAACATACTTCCTATGCATGGGCATTTTATAGGGAAAATATTTATAAAGACAAGCAAAACTAGCATCCTCAAGCTTGGGTTTTTTCATATTATTAGCACAATTGACATTAATAGAATTGATAATAACATCATTGCAATCATGATTTTCATTCAAGGAGCTATCATGAATCACTTCCTAAATTTCTTCATTTAGCACTTCATCACAATTTTCAGATTCACGAATTTCAAGCAAAATTTCATAAAGATAATCTAGTGCGCTCAACTCACTAGAATTTGGTTCGGCATAATTGGATCCTTTAAAAAGATTAGCAAGCGGATGAGGATCCATAAACTTTTTGCTTCCTGATTTTCAATAAACACACAATTATACCAAGCGAACGAGCAAACAAACCAAGTAAGACATAAAGGCAAACAAAAAGAAGGCAAATATTTTGATGTTTTTCTGAAAATATTTTAGGGTGGGGGAGAGGAAAATGAGAGGCAAATGGCACATAATGTAAGTGCAATAGATGAGAGTTTATGATGGGTACTTGGTAGGCTTGATGTAGAACCTCCCTGGCAACGGCGCGAGAAATTCTTCCCGCTACTTCTTGAGCTTGCGTTGATTTTTCCCTTCAAGTGGAAAGGGTGATGCAGCAAAGTAGAGATAAGTATTTCCCTCGGTTAAGAACCAAGGTATCAATCCAGTAGGAGGCACAAGAAAGTCTCCAATATATGCACCTGCACAAACTAACAAACACTTGCACACAACGCGAAAAGGGGGTTGTCAATCCCTTCACGGTCACAAACAAGAGTGAGATCTAATAAAGATAGGTATAAAAGATAAATAAAAGATCAAACTAAAGTAAATATAAATAAATTGCAGCAAGGTATTTTTTGGGTTTTTTGGTTTATAGATCTAAAAATATATGATGGAAAATAGACTCGGGGCCATAGGTTTCACTAGAGGCTTCTCTCTTGAAGAAAACATATGGTGGGTAAACAAATTTTTTTTGAGCAATTGATAGAAAAACGCATAATTATGATGATATCTAAGGCAATGATCATGAATATAGGCATCACGTCTGTGACAAGTAGACCGACTCCTGCCTGGATCTACTACTATTACCCCACACATCGACCGCTATCCAGCATGCATCTAGAGTATTAAGTTCGTAAGAACGGAGTAATGCCTTAAGCAAGATGACTTGATGTAGAGGGATAAACTCAAGCAATATGATATAAACTCCATCTTTTTATCCTTGATGGCAGCAATACAATACATGCCTCGCTACCCCTTCTGTCACTGGGTGAGGACACCACAAGATTGAACCCAAAACTAAGCACCTCTCCCATTGCATGAAAAACCAATCTAGTTGGCCAAACCGAAACGATAGTTCTAAGAGAAATACAAAGATATACTAATCATGCATAAAAGATTTCAGAGAATACTCAAATAATATTCATAGATAATCTGATCATAAATCCACAATTCATCGGATCTCAGAAGAAGCCATCTAGCTACTAGCTATGGACCCTTAGGTCCATGGTAAACTACTCACGCTTCATCGAAAGGGTGGCGAGGTTGATGTAGAGGCCCTCCATGATCAGATCCCCCTCCGGCGGAGTGCCGGAAGAGGCCCCAAGATGGGATCTCACGGGAACAGAAGCTTGCGGCGGCGAAAAAGTATTTTTGGTGTGCCCACTGGTATAGGGGGATATTTGAGGATTTATAGTGCAGATATTAGGTCAAGACGGTCCACGAGGGGCCCACAAGCCAGGGGCGCACCCCAGGGGGGCGTGTCCCCATGGCTAGTGGCTGCCTCGTGGATCTTCTGGCCTCCTTTCCAAGTCTCGTGGGTTTCTTCTGGTCCAAGAAAAATCACTGTAAAGTTTTATTCCATTTGGACTCTGTTTGATATTCCTTTTCTGTAGAAGTCAAAAACAAGGAAAAACAGAAACTAGCACTGGGCTCTAGGTTAATAGGTTAGTCCCAAAAATAATATAAAATAGCATTGAGGGAGTCCTGGATTAGGGGGTGTTCGGGTAGCTGGACTATACCTTCAGCCGGACTCCAGGACTATGAAGATACAAGATTGAAGACTTCGTCCCGTGTCCGGATGGGACTTTCCTTGGCGTGGAAGGCAAGCTTGGCGATGCGGATATTCAAGATCTCCTACCATTGTAACCGACTTTGTGTAACCCTAACCCTCTCCGGTGTCTATATAAACCGGAGGGTTTTAGTCCGTAGGACAACTTCATCATACAACAATCATACCATAGGCTAGCTTTTAGGGTTTAGCCTCCTTGATCTCGTGGTAGATCTACTCTTGTACTACCCATATCATCAATATTAATCAAGCAGGACGTAGGGTTTTACCTCCATCAAGAGGGCCCGAACCTGGGTAAAACATTGTGTTCCTTTCCTCCTGTTACCATCCGGCCTAGACGCACAGTTCGGGACCCCCTACCCGAGATCCGCCGGTTTTGACACCGACATTGGTGCTTTCATTGAGAGTTCCTCTGTGTCATCGCTTTTAGGCCCAATGGCTCCTTCGATCATCAACAACGATGCAGTCCAGGGTGAGACTTTTCTCCCTGGACAGATCTTCGTCTTCGGCGGCTTCGCACTACGGGCCAAGTCGCTTGGCCACCTTGAGCAGATCGAAAGCTACGCCCCTGGCCATCGGGTCAGGTTTGGAAGCCTAAACTACACGGCTGACATCCGCGGGGACTTGATCTTCGACGGATTCGAGCCACAGCCAAGCGCGCCGCACTATCCCGATGGGCATGATATAGCTCTGCCGTCGAACAGCGCCTTGGAGGCCGCACACGCATCGGTTCCGACCATTGATTCAGAGCCTACTGCAGAGATCGAGGATCAGCGGTTGGACGCTGCCTCAGGGGCTGCGATCTCAGAGGCGATCGAGCCGAACTCCAGCCCCGCACTCCGCATGGCCCGTGACTCCGAGGAGCCGGATTCCTTTCCAAACTCCGAGCCCCCGCGCCCCTGCCGATCGAATCCGATTGGGCGCCGATAATGGAGTTCACCGCCGCAGACATCTTTCAGCACTCGCCCTTCGGCAACATCCTGAATTCGCTAAAGTCTCTCTCTTTATTAGGAGAGCCCTGGCCGGACTACGGTCAGCAAGGATGGGATTCGGATGATGAAGAAATTCAAAACCCACCCATCACCCACTTCGTAGCCACTGTCGACGACTTAACCGACATGCTCGACTTTGACTCCGAAGACATTGACGGTATGGACGACGATGCAGGAGACAACCAAGAACCAACGCCTATAGGGCATTGGACAGCCACCTCATCTCACGATGTGTACATGGTGGATACCCCTAAAGGAATCAACAACGAGGAAAACGGGGATGGAAAGAGGGATCGATCTCTCGTAAAACAATCAAAGCATCGGTGTAAACGCCGACCCAAGCCCCGCCTCGATAAAGACCCAGCCATAGAGCAGGATGAGCCGGTAGACGGCGAGCATGCCTTAGAGCAACCGTCCCAACAGGACAACCCGGATAGAGAAACCGAACATCCCTCCCCCGGCGAAAATGGCATTCCGGACGACCCTACGCCGGACAAGCCCACGAAGCAGAAGAACCTCCACAAACGGCTTGTTGCAACCGCACGCAGCCTGAAAAAGCAGAAGCGGAAGCTAAAAACTGCGGAAGATGCACTCAGGATCAGATGGAGTAAAGTAATCAATACCACAGACAAATACGGTGACAGCCGCCGCACTAAAAGCTATCCGAAGAGAAAGCTACTGCCTGAATTCGACGAGGAGGCCTTAGAGCCCTCGCATTCCAAAGGTGAGAGAGCCACACGGTCGGATAGACGACCCCATGGCCAGCATAAAGCGGCAAGCAGCGCCGCACTTAAGCCGGCATGCGACCCACTTAAGGATTCGCATCATGGCCCAGCCAGGTCCATTTACGGGCCAAGAAAATAAGCTCCCGTAAGCAATGCAGTAAAGCCATTATCAGAATCCGGCACACCCAAATACAGGGGTGCCGCACACCCCCTATGTTTCACCGATGAGGTCCTGGATTATGAATTTCCAGCGGGATTCAAACCCATAAACATAGAGGCATATGATGGAACAACAGACCCTGGAGTCTGGATCGAGGATTATATCCTCCACATACATATGGCTAGAGGAGATGACCTCCATGCCATAAAATACTTACCCCTCAAGCTTAAAGGGCCAGCCCGGCATTGGCTCAAAAGCCTTCCTGAAAACACAATCAGAAGTTGGGAAGAGCTCGAGGACGCTTTCCGAGCAAATTTTCAAGGGACCTATGTCCGCCCTCCGGATGCAGACGATCTTAGTCACATAACTCAACAGCCCGGAGAGTCAGCTCGGCAATTCTGGAATAGATTTCTTACTAAAAAGAATCAGATAGTCGACTGTCCGGACGCTGAAGCCTTAGCGGCTTTCAGGCATAATGTCCGAGACGAATGGCTCGCCAGACACCTCGGCCAAGAAAAGCCAAGAACAATGGCCGCACTAACAAGCCTCATGACCCGCTTTTGCGCAGGAGAAGACAGCTGGTTGGCAAGATGCAGCACCAGTGACCCAAGTACATCCGAAACTAGGGATGGAAACGGAAAACCGCGACGCAATAAGGACCGTCGCCGGACTAAGGAAAAAAGTCCGAAGAGCACGGCAGTCAACGCCGGATTCAAAAGCTCATGACAGAATCAGAAAAAGCCGCCCCTCCAAGATAACAGGGACGACCTATCCAACCTAAACAAAATCTTGGATAGGATATGTCAAATACACAGCACTCCCGGAAAGCCTGCTAACCATACCCACAGAGATTGTTGGGTTTTTAAACAATCCGGCAGACTCAACGCCGAACACAAGGGGATCGATGCACCAAGCGAAGACGAGGATGAACCCCAAAAGCAGAGTACCAGGAAACAAAAGAATTTCCCACAAGAAGTAAAAACAGTAAACTTACTCCACATAACAAAACATGCGGCGCCCATAAAGGTACGCGCCCCACGGCCTATCCCAAAGGAATCCCGCCACTGGTTGTCAAAACCAATCATCTTTGGTCATCTGGATTATTCTAGAAGTGTCAGGAACCCAGGTTGGACTGCCCTGGTACTCGATCCAATAATTGGCGGACTCCAGTTTTCAAATGTCCTTATGGACGGTGGCAGCGGACTCAACCTAATATATCAGGACTCAATCCGCCACATGGGGATCGACCCAAAAATAATTCGCCACAGCAGAACCTCCTTTCAAGGAGTAACGCCAGGTCCGGACACCCATTGCATGGGTTTTCTCTGGCTCGAGGTTATTTTCGGCTCTGTCGATAACTTCCGTCGTGAAAAGCCGACTTTCCACATCGTCCCATTCTCAAGTCGCTATCAAGCACTACTGGGATGCGAAGCTTTCGCCCGCTTTAACGCAATACCGCATTATGCATCTCTTACGCTTAAGATGCCCGGTCCACGCGGCATCATCTCCTTAAAGGGGAAGTAGTGAGAACACCTCCCCCAAGCGGAGGATTGTGCGGCCGCTTTAACAGCCCCACAATACACTGGCTTCACCAGCCAGAACATCGGAACAGGTCATTAAGACCACGGACACGGATAGACGAGTCCGGCACAAAAGTATCATTGATAAAGGCTTAGTGGCCATATCCCCCTGCACTAGGGGCTTCACACGTATAAAATAAGAGACAATAAAGCTGAATTTTTCATATTTTACTTTACACTTTGTTTATTTCATATAACTTTTGTTCGGCACGCCCCTTTTTCAACTTAGTTGCTCTCTTTTTACAGATGAACGTCGTGCTGCGCCCGTCCAGGATACGGCACAACGGAGACACAGGGGCAGACGTGCAGTAGGGACCCGTTCCAAGGATTCTTTCCAGATTAAGACCATGCGTAAACCTTTTTTACTGTCTCTTGTTGATACACATCCCCTGGTTCTATGACCAAGGAGGAGGCTGGCATCTTGGCATGTGGCCACGTCAGAATTCTTGCGCGTACCTCGACACTAGGGGCTTATACCTCAGAGCGTTACCTCGCCCGCTCTCATAAAGACCGAATACCTTAGGGATGTTCGGCGTCGCGAGTTTGGCCTTATATGCATCAGCTCCGAGTCATGATTTTGGTCAAATGTTGGGTTGTCCGGCTCCTGTGTTTGGCCGCCTTACGTTCCGCTCTATCGGCTAAGGCGGCACCAGGAGAACTACTGCGATTGTGCCCTGGTTCGGCCAGGCGAGCACCTCAGTAGAGAAAGCCGAAAACTGACTGTCATGATATGGCATGAGACTGGTCAACCACTCGATGACTCTCCGGAATCTGTAGGATTCCTCCGCATTAACGAAGGGCTATTTCCCGGCCAGGCACATACGCGCCCCGAATTCGGGCGAGCGCAGTCGCCACCAGGGGCTACCTAAATAGTCCCCTTGTCAAGCTCCTATGGCTAAGTGAAAGTGTTAAAGCATTATAGTCTGGTTGCCTAGCTCGCTACGCTATCACCTCCTTTGTAGGACCAAGACGTTGGATTAAGTGTGAAAATGCGCCTTCTGCGAGCACCCCCGCACTATGTCCGTGGGGGCTGAAGCCAATGACTGCAATCTTTTAGATTTTGTATATATATCTTAAAAACGGCCGCACAGGAGGTGTTCCAAATACTTGAAGGCACAAGTATAAAAGGCTACTACAATTCATCAAAATATTGCTTTATAATTACATATGCTATCAGAACATAGCATCCTTCGAGCACTGCGTCTCTATTACACGAGCGCCTTCAAGGACTTCATGAAAATAGTGCTCGGAGGGTACTCGGCTTTTGTCCGAATCTCGGGATGCAACAACAGTGGTCTCCATCTCTGCCCAGTATGTCTTGACACGGGCAAGAGCCATCCATGTGCCCTCCATGCATGCTGACCTCTTCATCGCATTGATACATGGCACCACGTCAAGGAATTGCTGCACCAAGCTGAAATAACTCTTCGGCTCCGATCTCCCCGGCCACAGATGACCCAGGACATACTTCATGGCGAGTCCGGACAATCTATTCAGTTCGGCCCATTGAGCCAGACGATCGTCCACTTCTAGTGGACGCTCTGGATTCTGGAACTGCGACTAGAAAAGCCTTTCCACTCCGCGATCTTCTTGATCTCGAAAGTATTCGGTCGCGTCAGCAGCACTCGCTGCCAAATCCAGATAGGTGTCCTCCGCACTCCACATCCGATCCAACGGAGCAAACTTCGGATCGCAAAACTTCCTCCGCAGCATAAAGGGCTTTCCAGTCGCAATCTGTCCGGCCTGACATAGCTCCTCCTTCGCAGCTCTCATCGCAGAGCGAGCGTCCTTGGCATCAGCAACGGCCTTCTCTAAGTCCGTCTGTCTTGCCCGGTCTTCTTTCTCAAGAAACTTGCAACGGTCAGCAGCACTTTTTAACTTCACGGCCATCATGGCCATCTCCTTCTTGCTTCGGCAGTGAGCAGCCTGTTCGGCTCTCAGCTCTTCAAGGGCCTTCTCGACAGCCGCATCACTTTTCCTGGCTTGTTCCTTAGCTCGGGCAAGTTCCGCCCGAAGACTCTCCATGGCGGCCGCACCATCTGCGTCAAGCACACACATTGTAAGATACTGGCATAAAGCTCCTCTTACCAGATGCCGCCCGAGGAATTGCATACCTTGAGCCTCATCAAGCCGCTCGTTGACGAGCGCGATGTCGGCATCTGCCACGTCAAGTTGCCGCTTTAGTTCGGCAAAATCATCAGTTCGGCACGATTCCGGACACTTCGCCACCTGTATACAAAGGCAACATTTTAGACCTGGGATTATGATCCTCTGCGCGCCGTCAATTTTGACAACGCACAGAGTCTCAGGGGCTACTATCTACACAGGGCGCATCTTGTTTATGCGCAACTGACAAAGAAGTACATTATCAAACGTACCTCAAAACCCGTCAGCAAACTTTTGACGGCCTCATGCAATCCGCTTTACGCGGACGAAATCCTTCCAATCACCGTACCCATCAATGCACGGTGCTCCTCTGAGATAGAAGCTCGCCCCAGCAGAATCATCAGCTCCTCCGACCGCGCATCGGACGGCGCCGGACTCGTCCTATGACCTCCATCGAAGGCCGGATGTGGAGAACCTTGGGGGGACATATGGCTACCTTCCACCCCTGCCGGATTTGGAGAAACCCTCCGTGACGACACCTCAGGGTCGCCCGCCTCGCCAGGCGGTACGGCAGGGGGAGGCGTTCCACTCTCCATCATCTCCGGAAGAAGATCCCCCAAAGACGAACTCTGCTGAGAAGGGCTGAGGTCCGAGCTATAAAGTAAAATTTCGTTTAATCTTCTCAGATAAAAAGCAAGGATTTCTCTCATCCCTCTAAAGGAAAATCTTTCTCTACTTACGGCTCGCTGGAGGGCTGATCCCTTTGAGGGCGTAGTTCGGCCGAGGATCTCCTCGGTGTTGAACCCTCTGACGAGGACTTTTTCCCCCGCTTTGAGGCCATGGTCTCCGGGTCGTCAGAGGCGGCCCTCTTCTTCCCCTTAGGAGAGGAATTGTCGGTTCTTCCCTTCGGAGCAGCCTCCTTTGAGGAGGCCATAGTTTCCTTGTCCTCCCCCTCACTTCCCTCCAAAGGCACGATCTTCAACATCCTGACTAGCACGGGATCCGGCCTGGTCTCAGGAAGGGGAGCCGGACACCTGATCAGCTTTGCCTTCACTATCCACTCCTGTTTAAAAGGACAGCTCTTTTAGGGGCGAATTTATGACAATTTTATGGATAGCGAGTCCGGGCACAAGGTTACTTACTTGAGTATTCGGGCGATTGCAGCTTAAACCTGCATCCTCGGTCAAATCCGGACACATTGCTTGTGATTCGAAGAACACTTTATACATCTCCACGGGTGTTGCACCCATAAAATGCTGGAGAGCTCGTGGTCCCTCCGGATTAAACTCCCACAAACGAAGGGAGCAATGTTTGCCGGGCAGTGTTCGGCGAATCAGCATGACCTACGTCACCTTGACCAGGTTGAGGTCTCTTTCTAAGAGATCCCTAATGCGGCCCTGCAACAAGGGCACGTCTTTGGATAACCCCCAATCTAATCCTTTGTTGACCCATGACACTAGCCGTGGTGGGGGACCCGAGCGAAAGGCAGGAGGCGCCACCCACTTGGCGCTCCTGGGAGCGGTGATATAGAACCACTCTCATTGCCACAAGCCGAGCTCCTCTTGAAAGGAGCCCTCGGGCCATGGAGCATCAGTATCCTTACTTATGACAGCGCCTCCGCACTCTGCTTGTCGTCCCTCGATCATCTTCGGCTCCACTCCAAAAGTCTTGAGCCATAATCCGAAGTGAGGAGTAACACGGAGGAACGCTTCGCACACAACGATGAATGAGGAAATGTGGAGGATGGACTCCGGAGCTAAATCATGAAATTCCAGCCCATAATAGAACATCAGCCCCCTCACGAAGGGATCCATCGGGAAGCCTAACCCCTGAAGGAAGTGAGACATGAACACTACGCTCTCACCGGGCTGGGACTGGGAATAGCCTGCCTTTGAGCAGGCAACCTATGCAAAATTTCGGCGGTCAAGAACTTAGCCTCCCTCAACTTTAGCACGTCCTCCTCCGTCACATCCATCGGCCTTGAAGGTCGGGACCGGACATTGTCGAAGGTCCGAAGCGCCTGGAATCTGGAGCCTAGGGTGTTGGAACTCGAGGCGACGGCCGAACTTGTTTTGAGATTGGAGAAAAGGAGTAAGGCCTTGGTCTCTTTATAAGAGGTTGAATATCAGGATCCCTCCCCGTAACCGTTTGGGACTCGCCTTTAATCGAGAAGACATGCTAACGGGCACGATTGGGTTACCCACATCTGTATTGATGAGAATCCCGTAAATAAAGGGGACACGATCTCTGCTTTGACAAGACGTGCCAAGGAAACCGCCTAGCAAAACACGCTGAGGTGGAAAAGTGAAAACGATCCGAATAAAGGCTTGGCCGTAGTGTGATGTCGCGCTGTGGAATACGTCAACAGATTAGATTTGTGTTGATATTATTCTCTCTGTGGAAATACGTGGAAACTTATTTTGCAGAGCCGGACACTATTCTTGGTGTTTACAAACTTTTATGAAGAATTTGGAGGAGGAACCCACCTTGCAATGCCGAAGACAATCTACGCGCTGGACTCATCGTCATTGAAGCATGGTTTAGGGGCTACTGAGGGAGTCCTGGATTAGGGGGTGTTCGGGTAGCCGGACTCCAGGACTATGAAGATACAAGATTGAAGACTTCGTCCCGTGTCCGGATGGGACTTTCCTTGGCGTGGAAGGCAAGCTTGGCGATGCGGATATTCAAGATCTCGTACCATTGTAACCGACTTTGTGTAACCCTAACCCTCTCCGGTGTCTATATAAACCGGAGGGTTTTAGTCCGTAGGACAACTTCATCATACAACAATCATACCATAGGCTAGCTTTTAGGGTTTAGCCTCCTTGACCTCGTGGTAGATCTACTCTTGTACTACCCATATCATCAATATTAATCAAGCAGGACGTAGGGTTTTACCTGCATGAAGAGGGCCTGAACCTAGGTAAAACTTCATGTTCCTTGCCTCCTATTACCATCCGGCCTAGACGCACAGTTCGGGACCCCCTACCCGAGATCCGCCGGTTTTGACACCGACAAGCATATTAATGCATATAAAATATCCAAAACAGATAATATAATAGCATGGAACAATAAAAAATTATAGATACATTGGAGACGTATCAATTTCCTCTACATTTTTAGCACAACGACTCGAGAAAATAGAGGCATTTTTATCATGGCAACAAGACATAGCAAGCATATCATCATGATATGCAAGGACTATCAACACAAGCATGTGAAACATCTAGAGAGCTCGAAGTGTTCAAGTCCAAAGAAGGAGCATTGCAATAAGATAATGATGATGGATCATCAACAATAAGCCCATTATCATCATTGCAATGACCAACACTACTCACTATATCATTACCTTGTGGCAATCCACATGTAGGTGAAGTAGAAGAAGTTGAGAACACTATACGACCAGAGGTGGAGGGAGAACAATCTTTCCCACAAATCTTGGACACACCATATTTATCTTGAAGCTTTGTCCACAACTCATTAGCATCCCGAAACTGCATGAGTTGACATATAACTACATTGCTCAAAGCATCAATAAACGCATTAGAAGCTTGAGCATTGAGATAAGAGGTTTTCTGCATCCTCTAGAGATAATATTAAGCACGCGAATTACCTAAACATCAAAATTTGAGCCACCAAAACTAAGAGTGTTAAAGAATCCTAATCTCATAGTCTATATCTTTACTCCCTAGGTAGTAAAGCCTAACAAAGAAAGATGAGGGTCTGATACCAATTGAAAGATTGTGGATGTCATCTACAGGGGGTGGGGTGAATCGGCGCCTTAAAATAATTACGATTTAGGCTTGAACAAATGTAGAATAAAACTAAATTTTAATTTTTCAAGCACAAAACCTAAAACAACTAGGCTCACATATGTGCACCGGCAACCAGTGGCGGAGACAGGATTAGAGCAAGCCCCGGGCCCAAAAAAATCGCCGCGAGGGAAAAACTCAACGTTCATAAGGCTTTTAGCTACCTCAAAAGATACCCAATACAAAATATTGCTCAATTGCATGAAAAAATTAAAATTTAAACTCAATGCTTAACGATACAACAAAATAGATAAAAACGTGACAAAAACTACAAAGAACAATATGTGATAAAAAAGATTACCAATCAATGTTTTGCTTCATCAGTGCCTCACTTAACCTCATCAATGGTGGAAGAAGATCCAACACCTTCAAGACATCAAAAGCAAAATTTCATAAGGGAATGCATACATATGAGTTGAAGAAAACCATATATGACTAGATACATAAGAGAAGGTCTCGCAAAAGAGATTTAAGTATAAGAAACCCTAAATATATGACTGGATACATCACAAACATTATTTCAATCAAATTTCAGTTCAGAGCAGTGTATACACCGATACAGGTAGACAGAACATGGTAAAAGTGGAAAGTATCAGGGCGGAAGACAGGGAAAGTATCAAAGAACAATACAAGGTGCCACAGACGGCAGTGAAGTACCCAACAGGGGATCGCGTGCCATGCAGGCGAATGACGCACATGATAGGAGGGCGGCAGCCTGGAGAGGGGGCGGGTCGGTGGACGACGACGCCACGGAAAGAGCTCTGGAGAATGATCCAGAAAAAGAATCCTGAGTGCGACTCTTGGCGGTAGTCGCGCGAGCGCTGTGTGCTGCATCTCCTGTGCCTCGAGTTAGATCGGCATTTTTTGAAGAAAAAGTTAGATTGTGGTGGGATGGAGCGATGAGTGTCGTGCGTGCGTCCGCTTCAGGTAAGACAACCTGTGAAGTCTTTGGGCCTCCTTCTTTTCACCGAGCTGCACCCTAGGCCTGCAGAAAAACCAGTATGGTAATAGCCTGCTACATTTTCCACGCCCCGGGCCTGGGCCCTAGGTGCCCGGGGCCTAGCTCCGCCCCTACCAGCAACTTATGCTAAGCAACATAATCAACTAAGTGATAGCAAGATATATATCATGAAATACTATGGCTATCACAAAGTAAAGTGCATAAGTAAAAGGCATGGGTAAGAGATAACCAAGGCATGTAGAGACGACGATGTATCCCAAAGTTCACACCCTTGCGGATGCTAATCTTTGTTTGGAGCAGTGTGGGGCACAATGCTCACCAAAAAAACCAACAGGCCCACAGTAATCTCCTCACTCCCTCGCACAACGCAAGATGTCATGATTCCACTAAGGGATCCTTGAGGACGACTATCGAACCCGCACAATTGGCAACCCTTGGGGGCGGTCATCGAACTCGTACACTTTGGCAAACTTTAGGGGCGGTGTCGTACATGATAACTATCGCATACACTATTCTGTGGTGCAACGTTTACTATGTGTACGACATAAGAAACAATATTTTAGGGAGTATGTATCACAAACAGTATTGTAGAAACAATTCATGATTATAAAGCATGTATGATAAGACGACTATCATAAACATTTAGTTTGCTCGCATCGTTTGTCATATTGTCTGACATCACACACGCTTTGCAAATGGTAAATGTGTGCATGGTCGCACATGTTTCCTCTCTGTGAACCGTGTCATATGATGTATATCACACACATTGTGCTTTACAGACCGTGTGCGTCGTAATGACCTGCAGAGCATAATTTCTCTATAATTTAATTGCTGCAATTCAAAATTGTACATAATTTGAATTTTAAAGTAGGCAATAACTTTATTCATATCCACTAGGTTCAACAACCAATGCACTATTCGATTGACAGGTACATATGTTCAAGAATTACATAAGCACCATAACAATGATGAACCAGGGTTGTATACTTGTATTAAGGACGGTAAAGAAAGAGGCCAAAGACATTCTGGTTGTTGAACAGAGTGAAGCAGAATGCCCATATTGTGCCCTCCTCCATGCCGAATGCACGGACGACTCTAGTCCAACCCCTTATGATGGTCGACCGTCCATCCTTCACTGTCTTCATGAGGACTTCTGGATAGTCATTACCAATGTTGAGGATATCGCTTATCGTTAGCGTCTCGGTCAGCTGGAGATTAGAGATTAATCGAAAATTGATCGATTAATCGATTTTATCGGTCGGCTATTAATCAGCCATTTTTTGCAAATCCCAGGTTTCCAACACTAAAATATGTTATATTCAACACCAAAACAATATTGGGCAGAAGTGTTATCTTGATTCCTAGCCTTTGAATACTCGTATAATGACAAACAAAATAAGACAATAGTACATATAGCATAACAAGGTCCATAAAACACAAATAAACATAGTTTTTGCAAACATAGTGCTATGAATAGACCCGATTTATCGGTAGATTCCCGATAAATCGCTTGTCATAGCGATAAATTGGCCCAAATGATAAACGGTGAAGATAAGGCATAATCTTATTGGTCACCCCAAGAGTAGCGATAAATCGGATGATAAATCGCTGAATTGGAAGATCTTTTGAACAGTGATCATTACAGTCGTAGAATACTTTAACCTTTGCATGTCCATCAATCATGTAGTTTGAGAGGTAGTCTTGAGTAAACCTGCAAAGGGGGAAGATTCAGACATTGTCATCTAACTCCCATTATGGGTAGTAAAAAGAAGGCTTCCGAGTTCCTACTTACCATCCTCCAATTCATTGTTGTCTTGGATGAAGTGTAAACAAATAGTTTATTTGCCCTCTTTTGACCCACTTCACTAACAACTTTTATCAGTTTCTTCACTTGATGCTGGTTCATGAATATCTCATTGCCCCATACGCAAAAAGGGTCGAAGCGCAGATCTTTACCAATGACATATGTACCTGCAAACACCACATTAATATTAGAAGCTAAACTGTAATTGGACAATGATGTAGTACAACACTCTCTCCATCTCATTATATACGATCTTATTACATCCAATATACTCACATATTGGATGAATTAAAATCTTATGTTATGGAACGGAGGGAATATGTATAAGCCATGAGATGAAACTAATCTCGATAGAAAACAATCATAAGTTTGTTGAAAAAGAACAACACACCGTTATCTTTGTTGTCAAACCAATTAGCCAATTCATCTATATATGAACTGAAGGTTCAATTTCTATACACCTCCAGAATCATGATAGTTTTCCTATGGGTTCTACCATCTAGGCGTTGCTCCTAAAGGTATTCACATGCTCTATCTGTAAACGTCTTAGTGGATTGTACGCAAATTGTGTTAATTACTGTTATTACCATTTTTCTTAAAGCAATTATAAGCTCCCTTAACAGGCGATTTATGTTTGCCTTATGTTGCCACATTATTTTTGTCATACTTGTCACATTTGCCTAACTTGAGTTAGTCAAATTGTTAGCCATACTTTGACTTGCCTATAAAGGAATCTTGTCAAACTTTTTGTGTCTATAACATATGGGGTTCACTACTCATAAAAAAATCCTTGCCTTAAGTGTGGCTAGAATCAAACACCCACCTAATTTGATCAAACTTGTCTAAGATGAGATATGGCAAAGTGTAGCAATATGTGGCTAGAAACCAAACAACCCCTTAGTAATTCCTGTTTCCGCCACTGACGCCATGTTACGTCGAGAACAATATATTGAATGTAAGCTATCTGTAGCGGCTAAGTTTGTGAATTATGGTTATGTCGAAACCTTTTGGCAAGGGATAGTTTGAGACCAACAATATATATATCAATGTTTTAAATAGCAGGCTATCGAAAATAGCGGTAGCCCTCCGGCTGATAATGACAGGCTGTGCGCGCCATTTACGGACAAGGAGATCTCTGATGCATTGTTTCAAATTGGGCCTTTGAAGGCACCAGGGCCAGATGGCTTTCCCGCTCGTTTCTTTCAGCGGAATTGGAGTATGGTGAAGGAGGGAGTGATGGCTGCGGTCAGAGAGTTTTTCAATTCTGGTGTTATGCCTGAGGGGGTTAATGATACATCAATTGTGCTCATTCCAAAAATATCCAATCCCTTAAGGATGTCGGACTATAGGCCAATAAGTCTTTGTAATGTCACGTATAAGGTAATTTCAAAGTGCCTTGTTAACAGATTAAGACCTTTGTTAGATGACATAATCTCGGTGGAGCAAAGTGCTTTCATACTAGGCAGGATGATTAGACAATGCTCTGGTTGCTTTCGAGTGCTTGCATTATATTAAACAAGAGAAGGATCCATCAAGTAGTTTTTGTACATATAAGCTGGACTTGTCAAAAGCTTATGATAGAGTTGATTGGGCTTTATTGAAGTAGGTGATGCAAAGGTTAGGGTTCTCTCATAGATGGATTGATTGGATAATGGCGTGTGTCACATCGGTGAGGTATTCAATTAAATTAAATGGAACTCTCCTGGATTCATTTGCACCGTCGCGTGGGCTACGACAAGGAGACCCACTCTCTCCATTTTTATTCTTATTTGTGGCAGATGGACTTTCAGCTATTTTGAAAAGCAAGGTGCAAGCCGGCGCTATTGTTCCCGTGAAAATTTGTAGGAGAGCCCCGGGCATATCCCACTTGTTGTTTGCAGATGATACCATGTTGTTCTTTGAGGCTTCGAGGGATCAAGCGGAGCAGGTTAAAGCATCTTTGGATCTTTATAGTATGGCCACAGGGCAAAGTTTGAACTATGACAAGTGCTCTATTTTCTTCGGGGAATCTTGCCCGGCCCCCTTTCAGGAGCAGGTCAGGGATGTTCTAAATGTCAAAAGCATGGTTTTTGAGGAGAAGTACTTGGGTCTCCCCACACCCGAGGGTCGCATGTCTAAAGGGAAGTTTCAGAATCTTGAGACAAGCCTCACCAAAAGACTTGTCCAGTGGGGAGATGGATTGTTGGCGCAGCCAGGGAGGGAAGTACTTATAAAGTTTGTCGCCCAAGCTTTACCCACATATATAATGGGAGTGTTTAAGCTTCTGTTCTCGATGTGCGATGATCTCACTAGAATGGTGAGGAACTTGTATTGGGGGTCGGAGAAGGGGAAGAGGAAGGTGCATTGGAAGGGTTGGGATCATCTTATGCAACCAAAAGATAGAGGCAGAATCGGTTTCCAAGATTTTCGTTTATTCAACCAAGCCCTGCTAGCTCGCCAAGCTTGGAGGTTGATCATAAGGCCGGATAGCTTGTGCGCCCGTCTTCTCAAATCCAAATACTACCCGGCGGGCAAGTTAGAGGACACGGTGTTTGCTGGTAACGCCTCATCTTCATGGCAGACTATTAGCCATGGTTTGGAGTTGTTAAAGAAAGGCTTGATTTGGAGAATAGGTGATGGGAGAAGCATTCGGGTGTGGCGTGATAGCTGGATACCAAGGCCTTTCTCTTACAAACCGATCACGAGGCAGGGTGTCTGTCGCATTCGATATGTGTCCGATCTTTTGAATGACAATGGGACCTGAAAAGTTCAAACTCAGAACCAATATTTCATGCAAGCAGATGTGATGGAGATTCTGAAGATCAGGGTGTCACCTAGGCGTGGCGAGGATGTTCTTGCATGGGGGCCGGACAAGTTGGGTGTCTTCTCCGTGAAGAGTGCATATCACTTGGCGTTCGACGAGATACACAGGTCCAATACAGTATCCTCTAGTTTGTCGCCGACCGGAGCAAGAAGCTGTTGGAAGTTCATTTGGAGTTGTGGTGCTCCGCCAACAGTGGCAAATTTTGCATGGAGGGTCGCGACCGATGGACTACCAACGTGGAAAAATAAGCATAAGATTGGATTGGAGACCACAAGTGTTTGCCCAGTTTGTGGAGTAGACACGGAGGATAACTTTCACCCGTTCGTTCGCTGCTAGTTTGGGAGGGATCTATATTTGAGTATGGCCAAAGTCTGGAGATTACCTCAGATACAGTCAATTGTTAACTACGGTAGGGAGTGGCTACTGCAAGTTCTCGCACCTATGAGTGATATTGAGAGGTGTATGATTCTTCTTGTGTTCTGGAGAAGTTGGTACATACGCAATGAGGTGGTTCATCATAGACCGGCATCGCAGATGGAAGTATCGGTCCGATTCCTGCAGAGTTACCTTCACTCTCTGATGGCCATCAAGAACGATAAAGGTGTGGATTCGGTGAAAGGGAAAGCCAGCATGATGAAGGATAATGGTCTTCAAACGGCTGCTCTTACGGCTAAGTTGCCTGGATGGGAAAACCGAAGCATGGGTGGACAAAACTAAACACGGATGGAGCTTATGTGTCATGTGAAGATGCTGGGGCGGGCATGATCTTGAGAGATGAGTCAGGAGGAATCATCTTCTCTGCATGCAGGGCACTATGGGTCTGCCGAGATGTGCTGGAGGCTGAGCTTCTCGCTTGCTTGGAGGGGCTGTCCTCTTCGGTCCAACGCACAATGCTGCCGATACAAGTTGAGCTTGACTCTTCTGCTGCGGTGACCATGATCACATGTGGAGATATCGATCGTTCGATCTACTCATCTTTAGTTAATGAGATTAGAGATTTATTAAGTCATCATCAAACCTGTATTACTCATGTCACTCGTTCACGGAATAAGGCGAGCGACTTGCTAGCTTCTTTTGGTCGCCTAAATTAAGAACAGTAAAACCGCACTTAATCCCTGCCCTCTCACGAATTAAGCTTTCTTGACCGTTTGATTTAGTCTGGTGGGCAATCCTGATCGTTCGATCATTCCTTGATGCCGTGTTTACCTCGAAATGGGCTACAGGCCGTAAGGGCAGCTACTCTGATGACTTTTTTGGAGCCTTGTGGTTGATTGGGCCTCCATGCTCAGCCCAAGATCGCGAACGGACACAGGGCTCTCATCTGTGTAATAAAAAGAAAAAAATTCTTGAGAGAGGAATGGATCAAGGGAGAGGGTGCATCGGGCGCTGGATACAAGGACGCAGGCGACCTGCGGTGGGATCCAGCTGAGGCGCGAGAGGATCCGGGTGTCACGCCTGCAGATGGCGATCTGCAGTGGACTGCAAGTGCAGTTCAGTTAGCAGATGCTAGCTGAACCGCAACCGTGTGTTGGTCCTGAGGCCATGTAATGTGTGTGTGTGTGTTGGATTGCGGCCTAGGGCGAGCCCGGAGGGCAACTACTTATTGTGCGGTGATGGAATGATGAGGCAGCGAGTAATCAGAATCAAATCTTCTTTCTCCTTCTCACCTTTCTCCTCACCTGCTCTCCTCACCTACCCGATCCGATCTCGATCCCCTCTCACCCCCTCTTCGTTGGGTCGTGACAATTTGGTACTCAGAGCCTAGATTTTTTTTCCACCCCCTCGCCGCCGCGGTTCTCATATCCTCTCGGTCGCCGGTAACATCCACCGGGTCAGGTGCAAGCCGCTCCGGCAAGTTTGCACGAAATCCTGCTTGGTGTACGGTTGATTTGGAGCGAGACCACGGCGCCATCCAAACCCTTGGTGCAGACCCGCCGCGTTCTCGACGCGATGTCAGAGACCACCGACAAGCTGCAGACCTTGCTGGAGTCGGCCATCCGCCGCCTCGATGCGAACCAGAAGACGGCCAACGAGCGACACCAGGCACAGCTCTCCTACAACGAGCAGGTCTCCACCGAGCTCAAGCACCTCTCCAAGCAGATCGATCTCACGCAGGCAGATGTGGATGAGGCGCGCAAGGCCGCGCCCACGGTCGACCCCTCCGCCGCGCACCACACCACCATGTCCCTAGCAGCGGGCTCCTCTGCACCACCACCACCACCACCGCCACCGCCACCGTCATCTCGGACCGCACCTCCCCCGCTCTACACAGATGGAGCAGCCCAGCTGCCTTTCGCGCGGCTTGTCAACCACGGCCCGCCTCTACTACTCCAACCTTCCCCAACGGCTTCAGATCGGGAGCGCGGAACAGATCTCTACACCAAGCTGCTGAAGCATGATTTTCCGTGGTTCGACGGCGATGCCACGTGCATCTGGCTCGAGCGTTGCGTCTCCTACTTCGAGTTGTACCGCGTGCCACCGCACAGCTGGGTCACCACGGCCTCGCTGTACATGGATGGCTTGGTAGCGATGTGGCTACAGGCTCATCGTCAGAAACATTCAGGGTTGTCGTGGACAGCCTTTCGTGCGGTAGTGGAAGAGGAATTTGGGCCAGAGGAGTTTGAAGCACAGATGCATCAGTTGGTTCAGTTGCGGCAGACTGGGAGCGTGCAAGAATATCGACAGCAATTCGAGACATCGATGTATCATCTGTTGTCATTGGATCCGCATTTGAGCCTGCAGTTTTTCATCTCTCAGTTTCTGCTCGGGCTCAAGGATGAGCTTCGTCTGGGCGTCCGTCTGCAAGCTCCTACCAGCATCACTCGAGCTGCCGTTTTCGCAAGAATGCAGGAAGAGGAAATCTAGCGACAACGCGCACAGCGACAGCGGGTCGTACCAGTGGGTCGTCCACCTCCACAAGCAGCAACAGTAGCCCCCAATCCAGCTCGGGCAGCAGCACAACAGCGCCCAGCGAACGATGAATTTGCTCGGGAACGACAGTTAAGAGAATTCCGACAAGCTAATGGACTGTGTTTCTGCTGTGGGGATAAATACTCCCGTGAGCATCAGTGCAAACGCACAGGACAGATTCTGATGATTGAAGTGGGCGAATTCAGAGAAATTCTGTCAGACGACACGGTGCACGCGCTGCAACTATTGGATGCACCCGTGCAGCAAGAACCAGAATGCTGCTCTTTGAGCCAGCATGCTATGTCTGGCGAGGAAGGGTCATCCACAATTCGTCTACGCGCCCAAGTGGGCGATCAGATCATGCTGCTGCTAGTCGATTCGGGAAGTTCCCACAGCTTCATTAGCGAAAATTTCACCGCTCGAATTGCTGCTAAGACGGAAGAACTACCTCCTGTGTCAGTTCGTGTGGTGAATGGACAGCAGCTGTGCTGCAACAAGCTGGTGCGCAAATTGGCCTGGACAGTGCCTGGCCACACCTTCAACACTGATCTCCGAGTGTTACCACTTAGTGCATACGATGGCGTTTTGGGCATTGACTGGCTCTCCGCCCATAGTCCGATGTGGTGCCACTTGGAACTGAAGACAATTCAGTTTGACACCGGGGGTAAGACCGTGAAACTGTAAGGAGTAAAAACCACCAATCTGTCTCGCACTGCCGAGCTGGATGCTTATGAGCTTCATCGCATGGAAGTGGCAAACGACATCTGGACAGCGGCCCTTATCACCGTGGAGAAAACTGACGAAACACCACTCGCACCAATCCCAGCCAGTATTCAGAAAGTTCTACACGAATATCAGGACGTGTTTGCTGAACCAAACACCCTGCCCCCGCGACGTCAGTACGACCACAACATCAACCTGGAGCCAGGCACCACACCTATCAACACAAAGCCGTACCGCTACTCGCCGGCGCAGAAGGATGAAATCGAGCGGCAAGTTTAGGAGATGCTTGACTCGGGTCTCATCGCGCACAACATGAGTCCCTACGTCGCGCCCGTGCTGCTCGTGAAAAAGAAGGACGGCAGCTGGCGATTCTGTGTTGATTTTCGACGTTTGAATACAACAACAGTGAAAAACAAGTTTCCCTTGCCTGTGGTCGATGAGCTGCTCGATGAACTGGCCGGGGCCAAATACTTCTCCAAGATTGACTTGCGCGCGGGATACCACCAAATCCGTATGCGGGAAGAGGACGAAGAGAAAACAGCTTTCAAGACACATCGCGGCCATTACCATTTCCGCGTCATGCCATTCGGGTTGTGCAACGCGCCAGCTACGTTTCAGTGCTTGATGAACACTGTCTTCGGCCGCTACGTTCATAAGTTCATCATTATTTTCTTGGATGACATCTTGGTTTTCAGCATAGACCTGCAGGAACACGAAGAACACATGCGCCTCACTCTGGACCTCCTCCCCGAAAATCAGCTGTTCGCCAAGGCCAACAAGTGTTCGTTCGCACAAACAAGTATTGAGTACCTGGGGCACATGATCTCACAAGACGGCGTCGCCACCGACACAAGCAAGACCAGTGCAATGCAGGCCTGGCCCGTGCCCTCGACACCAACCGAGCTACACGGGTTCCTGGGGTTGACAGGGTACTACCGCAAATTCGTTCCTCATTATGGCATCATCGCCAAGCCCTTGACGCAGCTCCTCTCGAAGAAAGGATTCGTCTGGGACAACAAGGCACAACAAGCATTTGACACGCTCAAGCAGGCGATGATGAGCACGCCGGTCTTGGCGCTTCCCAACTTCACGCGCCTGTTCGCCATCGAGACCGATGCTTGCGACACTGGCGTGGGCGCGGTGCTCACCCAAGACGGCCATCCTGTCGCCTACCTCAGCAAAGCTCTCGGGGTGCGAAACCAGAAGCTTTCCACGTATGAAAAAGAATTCCTTGCCGTGATGATGGCCATTGACAAGTGGCGGCCATATCTGCAACGTGCCCCGTTCGAAATCGTCACCGGCCACAAGAGCTTGTGCGCATTGGGAGATCAGCAGTTGGTCACCGACCTGCAATGCAAGGCCATGTCGAAGATGGTGGGCCTTCAATTCTCTTTCCGTTACAAGAAAGGCGTCGGCAACGGCGCCGCCGATGCCATGTCTCGCGTCGGCCACCTACTGGCACTCGACGCGCTCTCGATGTGCCAGCCCCAGTGGCTGCAAGAGGTGGCGAACTCCAACGAAACCGATCCCGAGTCGCAAGAATTGCTCGCTAAGCTCGCGGTTGTGGGCGAGGACGACCAAGGCCGAGCACTACAGAACAGAGTAATTCGCCATCGGGGGCGCCTGTGGATCGGCCCAACTCCGCGCTCCAGACCAAGCTCATCGCCGCGCTTCATCACAGCGCGGTGGGGGGCCACTCCGGCACTACGGCCACCTACCACCGCGTACGCAAGCTCTTCGCCTGGCCTGGCCTCAAGCACGCCGTGGAGGACTTCGTTCGCCAGTGTGGCATCTGCCAGCATGCCAAGCATGAGAACAAGCACCCGGCCGGCAAGCTGCAACCTCTGCCGATTCCTGACGCGCCATGGCAGGACATGACCATGGACTTCGTCGAGGGTCTACCCAAATCTGAAGGTTGCGACTCCATCATGGTCGTCGTCGATCGGCTCACCAAGTTCGCGCACTTTGTGCCGCTCCATCACCCCTTCACCGCGGCGCAGGTGGCCCGCGCATTCTGGGAGCACGTCATCAAGTTGCACGGCGTCACTCGCTCCATCGTCTCCGATCGAGACAAAATCTTCACCAGCACAATGTGGCGCGAACTGCTCGCCACAGCCGGCACCAAGCTTCTCTACTCCACCGCCTACCATCCCCAGACGGACGGCCAGACGGAACGAGTCAACCAGTGCCTCGAGATGTACCTTCGATGCGCCGTCCACGACACCCCACGGCAATGGAGCAAGTGGTTGCCGGCAGCAGAGTTCTGGTACAACTCCACACATCACACATCTCTCAAGTGCTCACCCTTTCGGGCACTCTACAGTGTCGACCCCAACCTGGACGGACTGCCGCACTTCAACACCGACTCGACTCCGAGTGCGCCCGCGGACGACCTGGACTGGGCTGTGCACACGGAACGCCTCCGTGCCCAGCTTGCCAGAGCACAGACGCGCTTCAAGAAGCAGGCCGATCGTCACCGTGCCGAGCGCGCATTCGACGTCGGCGAACAAGTGTTACTCAAGCTACAACCGTACGCGCAATCATCCATCGTCAATCGCCCATGCCGGAAGCTCTCCTACAAGTTCTACGGGCCATTCACGGTGACTGAACGGATCGGCACCTTAGCGTACTGCCTTCAACTGCCAGCGGACAGCCGCATTCATCCGGTATTCCATGTCTCCCAATTGAAGCCTTACACCCCTGACTACACTCCTGTCTTCTCGGAGCTGCCGCAAGTACCAGACCTGGTCGCCGGCGATGCAGAACCAGTGGCCATCGTGGAGCGTCGTATGATGAAGAAGGGCGACGCACCAGTAATCCAACTGCAAGTTCAGTGGTCCAACCGACCACCGACTGCCACAACCTGGGAAGACTACGACGTTCTCAAGGAGCGATACCCATTGGCCTGCATCTGGGAGGAAGCTCCTTCTCAAGACAGGGGCAATGTCACGCCTGCAGATGGCGATCTGCAGCGGACTGCAAGTGCAGTTCAGTTAGCAGATGCTAACTGAACCGCAACCGTGTGTTGGGCCTGAGGCCATGTAATGTGTGTGTGTTGGGTTGCGGCCCAGGGCGAGCCCAGAGGGCAACTACTTATTGTGCGGTGATCGAATGATGAGGCAGCGAGTAATCAGAATCAAATCTTCTTTCTCCTTCTCACCTTTCTCCTCACCTGCTCTCCTCACCTACCCGATCCGATCTCGATCCCCTCTCACCCCCTCTTCGTTGGGTCGTGACACCGGGGCCGGTCGATCTAGCCGTCAGGAGATCCGCCAGCGAGGCAGAAAAGGGGTAATGGCGCCTCATCTTTTGGAAACTGCTCCGCTCAGACTTCAAACACACAATTACACTTCAGTTTCTAATCACGCATAGACAGAGATTGATGAGGATGCAGTGCACGGAGCAGCCGTTTCTACAGAACATTAGTGCATTAATGGAGTGGGGTTGCGCCTCAAGACGGATGGTGGAGGTCAGGTACCTACATATGCTCTGTCCGGTCACCCAGGTTCTTCTCCCTTCTTCCTCCAGCAGTACTACAGTAGCATCAAGAGCTACGCTTCTCCACTATGTCGCCCCTCATCTTCAATTTTGATGCAGATTTCCCTTTCCCAATACAATCCCTTGGCACTTAATATATATACTCTGGTCGGGCTCCTACTGATGTTGATTTCCGCTTTTAATTTGTTGCAGTTATTGTCGCCCAAGTGTTTGTGATTGCTTCTAGCTTATTGGTTCAACAAATTTCTGCAGGGTGTTTCTCGGGTTATTTTTGTTCCTGAATTCTAAAACTGAGGATCCCAATGGCTGCTCAAAGGTTAGTTTAGTCGAATTTCATATTTTATTCCATAGTCAGTGTGTTCATACGATTGCTTACTTTCCATTTTTATCTGTTCGTAAATATTCATGACATGCTACTGTCCACTATTATTTTCGCTATATATATGCATGATGCATCAGGTTATTTAGGACGGTAGATCCTTAGATGCATGCATAATCTTGTTGTACACAGTCTTAGTTTGTTCCTATATGAAAAATGACATATATAATGTCTGTACAGTTCTTTGAAAGAAGAAAGGATTGTTGAATGTTTGGTGCTTCCAGTATGTGCCTGATTGTGGAGGAGATGTTGGAGATGGGGATGTGGCTTCTCCTACTTCAGAATGTAGCGTAATTAAATGGCTTCTTGCATTCCAGTTAAGTAAAGTCTCTTTTGCACTCTATCTGCAACTTTCTCCTTTGGGGGTATTGGAATTATTTTTAGTATGATTGAATTGATTGTTAAGTGCGCAATGTATGTTTGTGATAGGTTTATAGCCGATTCTTTATTTTTTACAAAGTTGAGCAGAAAGAACAAGAGCAAAGCCTTTTTTTTCCAAAGCCTACCCAGCCTGACAACTTTTGAATGATCTAACCCCGAAGCAAGATTTGTACATAAATTGCTATGATGGGCCAACTAAAGATCCAACTCAAGTACCCTTCTTCCGAGTTTAAGGAGAGAACTGTCTTGATGAACCCGTTTTCACCGCACACCGGCCCCATTCAATCTTTTCTACTGGACCGAACCACCGCAGAAACTAGGTAAGAGGAATCAAAGAAATGTGAGTATAAGACATGATGTTAACATCATTTCTATGAATTTCATTTCTTGTACTATTGTACCTAAACATTTCTCTCTTAATAATAGGAAAAACCTCAAATTTAAATATGGTAACACTAGCACTATATCTTATTTTTGTTTATAGATGTAAAGATATGTATGTAGAACTATTTTATATTGCTCTCATGTCTGCTTTACCCACAACCTATTTATCATGATGTATCTACCATTCTCAAACTTTGTATTGCAAATTTCTGCAACATTTTGCTATAGAGTTATTTTGGGAGCCAAAACAGTAGATGATCAATCACAAAAAAATGTTCCCATCAGCCATCCTAATTTAAATCACATACACTTGATACCACGATACCACGACTTGAACCAACACGTCTGCATGTGCTCTCAGATGAATAGTAAATTCAAAATAAATAGTAAATAAAATTGAAAAATTTTGTCTTCTTGTGTACATGTTCCTGTGTTCCTGTTAGTGTAACAAGCGTGCTCGACAATTTTCATGTGAAACGGAATAGCAGTACTTCGTTGGTGAAAAAACAAAATTAAGTGTAAAATTCGGTATTCAACTTTTTTTTTGCACGGGTCAACAAAATTGGGCGCAGGAGCATATACTCCCAAGAGCCAAACTGGATTTCCTCGAACACACTACTTTCTTGCAAACCAACTGGATTTCTCTCTGTAGTTACATAGTATTATTGTAGATTGACCGGCTCCTCTCCCTTATTACATATCATTTTTTGTGAGTCCCGATTACATATCATTGTGTTGAAAAAATCAAGCGGAAACAAAAACAACCTACAAGGAAGCCTAATACATCAAACAAAGTATATAAATTACTTCAAGTCCCTAAAAATAAAATTAAGAATAGACGGGCGCAGCAACGCGCGCCATTAACAATCTAGTAAAATGAAAAGCAAGACTGAGGGGATGTCCTAAAGAAGTGTCATCCTAATCGGCTCCTTCTGTGCCGGTTAGGGGATCTGGCACCCATGCGCAAGCAAAAATGGGCCGGCCCAGCAGACGGGCGAGCGATGGCTCGTGAGGGCGCAACTGCTTCGCTCGGTCAATGGTTGACTATTCCATAGTTGACCACCTCACTGGTCAACAATTGATTCTTTAAAAAAAATCAATAAATCCAAGAAAACGCAAAAACAAGGAAAAGTTTGCCAATTTAGAAAAATTACGAATTTGAAAATTTTGCGATTATGAAAAAATGTTGACGAATTTTTAAAAAGTTCACATAATGGGAAAAAGGTCCAAAGGTTTTAAATAGTTCAATGCTTTTCAAAAAAAGTTCATGAATTTGGAAAATCTTCACAAATTTGAAAAATAGTAATCACGGATTTGAAAAAAGTTCGTTGATTGGACAAAACAGCTCATAGATTTGAAAGTTTGAGGATTTGTTTAAAAAGTTAGACTATTGAAAAAATTCACCAATTTTGAAACAAAGTTCATGAATCTAAAAAAGTTCATGTGGTTTTAAAAAAAGCTCAAAAATTAAAGAAACTTCTTGATTTTGAAAAAATACCATACTTATAGAAAACATTAAAAAATGAAAAGACAGAAAATGAAAAAAAAATGGCAGCAGAAAACACACCAGAGTTCTTAAATGGGTTGGCCCTCTAAGTCGAATGGGGTGTGTGCCCGTTAGTGAAATACAATAAAACCGGGCCAACTCCTGTTTGGCGCCTTGTGCGCCCGTTAATGTGTTATCCGGAAACTGGCACACACCCCATTCGCCGAGCCAGACCATTTTTATCTTTTCTATTAACCTTCAAAAAGAGGCGTGTCCGACGAGATTCCAACTCCTGACCATCTTGTTTAGTATACCTCACATTCTTAAAAAAGAAAACAAGGACATCTCACATGTTGTGAGTACTTACTTATTTTTTCTTCTTTCTTCTTTCTTCTGTCCGCGGAAGCTCCCAGTTTTGAAAATCTTTCCAAACTGGTTTTCCCAGTTTGCAAAATTGAAGATTTGTTTTAAAAAATGATGATTTTTTTCAAACTTGTGGATACTTTTCCAAAATCGATGAATTTGTGCAAATTCGTGAACTTTTGCAAAATCTATGAACTTTTTCCCTACAATATGTGAACGTTTTTCGAATTTCATGAACTTTTTTCCGTACTCGTGAACTTTTTATTGCAAATCTATGAACTTTTTTTCAAATCCATGTTTTTTCAAAAAAAAAATCTGAAATGTTCAGATTTATTTTTCACAAAGGTCAAAACAATTGTCTGCTCAACAACTGACCAGTTAACGGCTGCCGATCAACCATTGACCTGGGTGATCAAATAATAAGCTACGTACCAAGTGATTGAAGAGACAAGATATTCAAGCGACGCAAGGGACCATTCACAAGCGAAGGGGATGAGTCAGCAAAGACAAAGAGATAAAGGTTAAGGCAAGGGGAAGTGCTTCTCGTGTGGCCTGCGGGGGTACACGTGTTGAGGAGTCGAGGCGTCTGATTACACGATTGGAATCCTCTACCTTTGACATACTACATTAATTTGGAAGGTTACTGCATTATATAGAGTTCTAATACATTATATGGAGCATTAATATTGAGTTTTAGTGCACTACATTAATTAAGCAACTGTTAATGGTATGATTGGAATCATCTGTCTTTATTATACTCTATTAATTGGAAAGGCTACTTGTACTAATACATAATATATAGTTTTAGTGTACTGCATTAATTAAGTTATATATGGCAAATCTTAGTGCATTACTCTGCTCTGTTTCGTGAGGAAAAAAGATGCTTGCGGCTGGCTTTATATATCTGAGCCGTATCTTCAGGCCTTCTCCACTCTCTTTCTATCACCAGCAGTACCTTCTTTTTTTCTCGAAAAGGGGAAAGACCTTCTGAAGAGCGCAAGGTGTGTGCGTGCTATGGAGAACGGCAACGCCCTACCATCTGGTGTCAGCAGGGACACTTTGCCCCAGGATTTCCCCGCGGGGATGAGGGTCCTCGTGGTGGAGGATGACCCAAACGATCTCGAGGACTTGACGCAAATCCTCGAGAGGTGCGGCTACAAAGGTACCTGGGCGGCCATCTTAGATCTACTCCCCTCAGTTTTGCATGTCTCCTCTGCCTATTCTTGTGAGATCTGCATCACCTTGTACGTACGTGTTTGTGTCATGCAGTGACGGCAAAAGCGTCGCCAAGAGAAGCGCTGATAGAGGTGGAGGAGAAAGGAAAGGGCTTCCACTTCGATATCATCGTGACCGTCGTGCACGGTGGCGAAGAAGGAGCTGGATTCGATGGCTTCGACCTCCTCGAGCGCGTTCGGGGTTGCTACCCAGTCATCAGTGAGTATTCGAAATGTGATCGCACACATATAGGCATGCATGGTTACTGTGAGGTTAGTATCGGTACATACTGATGTGCAATCCTGCATGTGTTTGTGTAGTTTTCTCCCCGGACTATTCCAAGGAGATGGTGATGAGGACAATCAATGAAGGCGCCTGCGACTTCATGCCAAAGCCTATGTGCTACCAGGAGGTGCGCAATATCTGGTTCCATGTCGACATGCAGAGGGGATTAGAAGTGGACAACCCTGACGAGGGGGTAGAAGGTGCGTCACATATGTTTCTAACTATTTCCACCATGTTTGGCTGTTTGTTGTGGCTGCATCGTACGTGATCCTTTTCTACTCTGTTAATTAGTTTCTGGGTGCTTGTTGAAGATTTCACTTGTAACATGCAAGCATTTCCATGTATATATAGTAGATAGGTAGGTTTGCGAGTGCCGGTCTTAAGAGCGAGGAGTCCGCGTGGCGGCAAGCAGGCATGCGTCAGTGGCCGTGCCTGGCGTCCTCGTCGGCGTGGGCTGGCTGCTGGCGTCCGTTGTCCTGGCTGTGCACAGGCTTCTAGCGGCTGGCCAAAAGTATGTCTAGCAAGATTATGTGCCTTAAAATTGGTATCCTTCCCTTCAAAAATAAAAGAGCAGTGCTGAAACTGGCTCGAGGTAGCTTTAGGTTACGTTTGGTTCATTAGGTAGCCTTGATAACGCTTGCGTATGTGCTGAAGTACTATATGCAAGTGTGGGACTGGGCCGCAGCGTGCGTTTTTGAGCTGAACACTTGTCAGGCCTGGCGAAGCTCTGGCCGAGCCCGAAACCTCTCTCATCCTGTCAAGCCTTAGTTTGGATGGTCATCAGAAATGCAATTCTACTATGCACGGGGTATTCTTTGCATGGACCCATTGTCCATGGTCTTTTTGAGTTTCATGCTATTTGTTGACTGTTTTCAAATCTTGTCTTTGTTTCAAAGCTTTACATTGGGAATGATTAATACATTTCATTAAAGGAATGATTTCAATCAAGCTTGGCCTAATTAATGTAGGGCATTAAACTAGCCCCGATTGACGTAGTATAATCAAGGTGCGATTCCAATTAGGCAGCTGATTGCGCGCTTGCGTTGACCGTCTCGACAGGTCGCCACATGCCATAGTACTGGGCCTTATGTGAAGTGACCCCCTTACCTTATCCCTATCTATTCATCTTCCCCTACTCACCCCCCTCCCTCACCCCTCCTACCTCGCGCTATACTCCATCATCACCTACCAAATCTCACTTGTTCCGATCACCTCTTCCATCTCTAGGCTATCATTCCACCACCGTCTGCTAATCCACGTGACACGTGCTACTTCAAGGGCAGTGTCGTGTTGCTGCAACCTAGGGCCGCCGCGCCGCAAGTGGCTGCCCATTGCTGGAACCGACTAAACCACCGCTTGCTGATTGTAGGCGAGCTACACATTCTAATTGGTTGTTTTACGACAAAACTGAGATGACTAATGTAGTAATGTATTGAATGAGTTTATTTCGGGGAGTAGGACTAATTTTCCTATTCAAGTCTTGGTCTAAAGGTGAAGTATCATTCATGACCCCACGAACAACTTCTCTAGTTTTTGTCCTCTTGAAGCTCTTAACATGTATTTTTCTAGGCGTTTACCGAATCCAGGGTTCACATTGAGTGTAGGACAATCGTACTATGAAATGCAGCAAGAGCTAAGTACTTTGTTTTAAAACCAAAGAATAGATTATAATAAAAAAGTCCTCCAAAGTCGAATATCCAATTATGAGCCTAGGCTCATTTGCACCTGGTGATCAATAAATTTTAAAATAATACTAGGAAAATTAAAAAAATCCAATTTTTTGCATGGAAGATATTGGAATGAGTGAAGTGTGTGTCAAAATTCCATGCATTTGGACACCCGAGTAGCTCTCAGCAAAAAAAATAAATCAGATTTGAACAGTGCACAAGCAGTAAACTTTTTCATAGACCCGAAATTTGTCCTTGTTGCCGAGAGCTACTCGGACATCCAAATGTTCTGAAATTTGGCACGTACATCACGCACCTAGGCATCTTTCTCTACAAAAGAATCTGTTTTTTTTTAATTAATTTAGTATTTTAAATGATTTTTTGTTCACTCACGGGCTCATCTGAGTCTGGGAGCCAAAACACATCATTCCTCTAAAATCCACTTCCTAGCCATTCCCCTTGTATGGGTTTCTCTAAGCCCCGGTACATCTGAAGATTTATCTTCCCATACTATGCGCCACTTTGGGCTATTCATACTTAGAGAAAATATTTTTCAATACTTAAGAACCGCTATTCATTTTTTTCGGAACTGCTGAGAAATCCACTTTGAAGCATTTTCTATACTATGTCGTTGTCGACCACAATACTTCTCATCGGCAATTTCGAGTTGTCATGATTTATTTATCTATCGGGCAAAATATATGTCCAGTAATTTCGCTTCGTTTTCAACTGGAACTTCCGAGCTGCTCCTTTCTGTAGATTCTTATTCTAAGAACTACTCCCTCACTATGGTACTACCAAGCAATTGGTTTTACATGGTACTTTCTGAGTAGTTGTGCCTTTGCCGAAATGTGTTATCTTTTTCAGTTGAAACCTCTACTTATTCATTCAGTGGTACTTCTGAGTGATTTACTTTATTTGGTCCCTGAACATTGTTGTGGCCATTCAAATTTATTTGAATTGTCTTGGTTGTTCCATAAACTACTACCGGTCCTTCCAAGCATGGTTACTTATTTTTTGCAGTAACATCTATATTTTGGAACTTATCCACAAATAGCCTATACCCATCCATGGTTGCAACCATTCCTTTCCACCCTTAGTCATTTCACTCACTCAATCCACCTATTCAAATCACCCCACTCCATCACACTTAAGAAAAGAAGTTCTGGGTGGTTCCATGTTCACTTCTTTGATTCTTCCAAGGCCAGGAACTCCCCTTTCCTGCATACCTACATCTCTAGTTCATCTCTTTCATGAAATTCCTATTCTGGTGAGAGTGACCCCTTTGATTCTTTAGAGAATTTTTGATTGAAGATCATTCTGGGAGTTCTTATCAAGTGACTTTTCTTTGCTTGTTACTCTTGGCTAGTGAGCGCATCCTAGATGGTTAGGGGTCACTTGAGATCCTATCATGTTCTATAACTAGATGCTTGTTAAGTACTTAAGCTTGTGTTGACCTTGTTGTCTTGTGCTAAAAACTTCCTACCCTAAAATCAGGATATAATTATTTTATAGCACTATTCACCCTTTCTAGTCCTTAGACCTTAATCCAAACACCGCACGTGTTAGCTGCAAGTGGTTCAAGAGTTGGCAGCCGTCACAAATGCTAGAGTGAGCTCAAAATCGACAATGCTAAGCCGGTGACCGGGGATTTTCAGCCCTCTAGCACACAGAAGATGTCGGTGCGCAAGAAGCACCATCTTGATGTCGTGTTCATGGCTTTTTATATTCATCACCCTATGAATAAGACATCTGAGCCCTTCTTTCAGATGATGGTGCCTGCTTCTAAGATCAGGGGGCTTCATGGCACCATCTCTTTTTGACTGAAGACCCTCAAGAACGTGGTCAACCTCTTTCATTCTTTTGGGTAAGGCAGAGGATGGCATGGTGGACGATCACATTGTCGTCGCTGTCTTGGAGCGCACCGTCATTTCTCTTCGGTGCACTCATGTGCACCCTGAGTTAGAGTGGAAGTATCAAATACATGTCTCCTTAATAATTTGATGACAAGTTGTACCAGGGTTGTGTGTATGTGTCACTACAAGTATTAGGAAATTTGCCGTCTGTGGAGCTCTTTCTGTCAGCTTTTTATCGGGGCTGACAGCAAAATAGAGAAAAAGTGACGGCAAATTTCTAATGTCAGCAAAGAGCTCACTTTGTTGTTTGTTTTTATTTGACGGGCGGCAAAGAAAGACTTTGTCATATTTTTTATTTGACTAGCAGCAAAGACAAACTTAGCCATATGTTTTTATTTGACTGATAGGAAAGATAGACTTTGCCGTCAGTTTTTTCTGGTCGTCGGCAAGAGAAAGCACATCCCGCGGATCGATCGCGCAGATTTATGATGTGGCACCACACCACCCCCACGCACGCACGTACTTGCCCAACTCCACCCTACATGCACCTCTCTCCCTTCTCCCGGCGCCACACCATCTCCCGCCCCACACCGTCACACCACCTCCCTCCCCGCGCCGCTGCACCACCTCCGGCTCCATGCTGAACTGTTGCCGCACCTGCATCTCGATGCATGCTGCCGCACCACCTCTTGCTCTGCCCTGTGTCGCCACACCACCTCCTGCCTCCATGTTGCACCGTCACACCACCTCCATCCATGTGTCGCTGCATCAACTCTTGCCCAGCCCTTGCACCGCGCCGCCACATGACCTTCCTCCTGGTGTCGCCCGAGGACCTCCTTCTCGTCGCCCTTTCCTGACCCGAGAAAGCCGCCTTCTCCTTGCCGGAGGCCGACGCCGGTGACCGAAGCCACAGGAGCACCGCCGCCCATCACGTGTCACCTTCACCTTCCTCCTCCCTTCCCTTTCTTCTCCTGGCTCTTCCTCTCTCCAATGTTTCTCTCTCTCCCAGATCTCTGTCTCTGTCTCTCCTCAAAGGACATGGCTGCCACCCGGAAGCTCCCTCCATCACCTGTGACTCATCGTCATCCTACGAAGTTCCCTGCACATGGATCCATCCGACCATGCATCCTGCAAAACTCCCTGACGACAAGACCCGGGGCTTGCCCACTTGCACCTTGAATCTACACCTCTTCCCTGGCACTGCCTCAAACTCGGCGCCAACACCCCGCCTCCTTGCCATATTTGTGCCACTTGGCGTCTTCCCCACGAGGAGCATGATGCAATGGCCCTATCTCTCTTCAGCCTCGACAGAGGAGGACGAGCAGCGCGCCTGTGTTTTTTTCTAATATTTACCCATTTATTTGCCGTCTGTGATGTTTGAGGCTAACAGCAAAGATGGATTTTGGCCGATGGCAAATATTCTTTTCTTTGCCATCTGTTATTATTCGGCTGACGACACATACGGAGTTTGGCTGATGGCAAAGAATTTTCCATTCGCCGAGGAAAAGCTCATGGCAAAGTAGCTCTTTTCTGACTTCATTTTATCGTCAGCAAGTTGACGGCAAAGAATGTTTAAGCAGACAACAAATTTCTTGATTCCTCTAGTGTGTGTCTTCAAATTCTTGGATGCATATTTGTGATGTCGTGGCAAACCCATTTCTCTTAGGTGCCTTTGTGGTGTTCTACCTTGATCATCAGCTCCTTAGCACTGCGATGTTTTTCCCATGAAAGAAAATAGTTTACAAAGCTCACGACCATGGTGTGGAACATTCATCATTGGGTTCTCCTTGAAAAATCATGCCAAATGTCTAGCAAATTCTCCTCGCTCACGACCCCTCCCTCATACGTCTTCAGGGGACAAATCTCTTGACATCTCTAGTTCCAATGAACACACTTATGCTAGATGTTGGGGAATACATTGTTTTTCTTTCCACCAAAGGATGAGAGGTGGGATTATCACCTCCTATAGCCATCGATCTTTTGTGGTGTGCACTCATCTCAATAGATGCACAACATTAGCACCACCTTATGCTCCAACACTCTAGGATGCTCCCATGCCTAACACATCGACCATTATGTACTTAGTTAGGTTGTAGAGCTTACCATTGTATTAATATGTGATGTCTATATATACATGGCCCAGAAGCGTAAATATAATAAAAATTGATTTCCAGAAAATTTCTTAGCATTAGAGTAGTTCCTTTCCAATCCTTCACAATGTGTCAGAACTCTGTTGCGTCCCTCACTGGCACCAAGTCCACTGTCAAGTCCTCTGATAGCAGCAACCTTCGGATTGTCCATGTCTTTGTAAGAAACTCTTCCTTCTCTCCTCCCTCCATGCATCAGACCAATATCACCATTCAAACTCAACTTGGCCATCAAAAACTACACCAAGTGGAAGCATCTCTTTCAACTCGTGGACACCAAATTCGACTGCCTTAACCTCAAGCATGAGTATGATCTTGCATCTTGAGACATCAAGTGGCGCAAGGAACATCTCACCATCATCATGTGGCTCTATGCAACGATATCTAGTGAGATATACAATGTGTACATGTCAACAGAGAACGTAGCCAACACGATGTGGTAGCACCTGCACGTGTTCTTCGATGACAAGCTTACCAAATGCACGATCCACATTGGCACAAATTTCTAGGCAACATTTCGAGGTGACATGATCATCGCCACCTACTACTGTTGCCTCAGGGCGCTCATCCACTCCCTCGCCAACGATGAGAAACTGGTAACCGACAACTCTCTCACATTGGTGATGATTTGCGGCCTCGGCCACATATATCAGGTAATGGCCTCCATACTCCACCTACATTTGCCCTTTCCCCCTTCGTCTAGGCACAGTCATTGTTGTTTCTTAAGGCAATCACAATGTATCGGCACAAGCACGCCAATGGCACCCCGACACTCACCATCAACAATGACTCTCGCCAAAAAGTGGCGATGCAGTCGCCAACTTCTAGGAGCACGGCAGCAGGTAACAAGACAATGAATATGCTCCATAAATGACCATTTGAATCACGATTGTCCCAGTGGATGCTCCTCGGAGCATAGGCGCATCAGAAGTCATAAATGTGGCTCACCCAACCACATGGGCCATGGAAAACATGGCATCCCTAGTTTCCTTAGTCTGTAAAATTCGCTCCATGGTTGGCGACCTTCCCACTAAACCCAGTGGCGTTGTGCTTGGATGCTGTCGTTCCTGCTGGTTCTACCCTCATCCAAGCACTCCATCCCAAGCCTACGTCGAGGTATACTTAGATCATACTGGCTTTAAAAAATGTTGCATGCTACATGGTGAAAACTCAAATAAGAAATGTCTCACTAGCCCAACTCCATCGATGATTTGTTCATGGACCACGAAGCCTCCTCGGAGATTAATGAGACAAGTCTTATTCCCGATTAATGCACACTCCCCTTAATATTATAGTTGGAAATGGTTCGAGGCTCCCCATCACAACTATTGGCTACTCTTGTTATTCCTTCAATCTGAACAAATTTTAGTTTCCTCATCTATTATCAAGAACTTAATTTTATTTAATAATTTTCGTTGTGATATTTACTTTTCATTTGAATTTGATCCCTATGGTTTCTCTTTAAAGGAGCTAGCAACAATGAGAATCCCCCTGAGATCAAATAGCTCGGGAGACATCTACAACTTCCGCTTGATGAATAAAGGTGGCACCATTGTTTGCTCTGCAACCAGCTCTGGCGACCTCTGGCATTGAAGTCTTAGTCACTCAGGGCAAGCTTCTGTTTCTGTAGTAGCTACAAAATTACTTCCATCATGTAATAAATAAATTCGGCAAACTCTTGTTTGTGATTCTTGCCAGTTTGGATGACAGCCCTACCTGCGTATTGATTCTTCCCTTTTTTTCTACTACTACCCCTCCAAAAAATACATTATGATTTGTGAAATTTTCCCATTGTATTTTCCCTTCTTATGAATTTTATGTCATTATTCTTGATGAGTACTCACAGCGTTACCGAACTAGTCCATTACACAACAAGTCTATTGCCGATATTACCCTCCAACACTTTTACACCTTTGTGCTTAACCAAGTCCATGTTTCTCTCAAATAAATGGAAAACAATCAAGGTGGTGAAAATTCATCAACCACAAGCTACAACTATTTTCTCTCGATAGTTTTCTTGTTGAAACAATCTATAGTCTCCAACCTTCAGGTTTCTTTGACTACACAAGTACCCATATGGCCTTAAGAAAGCACTTTGTGCCTGGTCTATGCGGTTTAGCACACATCCCCTCTCCCTAGGCTTTGTTGTGTCCGAATTTGGCTCCTCATTATTCACCTTTCACTAAAACAATAATGCCACCACCCACCTTGCCTTATATGTCGTTGGGATTAGTCTCATGGGTAACACCTTTTTGCAAGAAACAATACGCTTTACAGACTCTCGCTTGCATCCATGCTTAATGCCAAGCCCATCTTCACCCTCGTTGACACCCAGTCCATACTATTTGCCACTGATGGCCATCCCTTAGGATCCATCACTTTATAGAAGTCTTGTTAATGCATTGCAGTACCCAACTCACACCCAGCCTCAAGGTGTCCCGAGATTACCATGTTTCCTTACTACAAGAAATTCCCTTCTGTAGTCTTCCTGCCAACCTGTTGAAGAGATCCACCACCTTGGGCATCACCATCGTTCGAGTGAGGTCCTCGCAGATCAAGAAATTGCCAGTTTCAACTTAAACCACCAGATTTCACAACCAGGTCACCCCTTTCGTCTCATGGATTTATGTGTCTAATTCGGTCTCCTTCATCTTCATTCCTACAATATTTATAATTACCCCTCCCTTCATTACTGAATCTCCCAGTGCCCCTGTGTCTGCCAAAGTTCTCAAACATATCCTCAGTTACAAGTCACCGACGGCTCACAGGGAAACCCTAACACGCCAGAGAACTCACTCTCATCCACAACCTAGGATAAAATCATGCTATTTATAAGTAATCAAAAGAAAGGGTAAGCGGATTGCCAAAATATATTTTTAACCCACCAAGACCTGGGCCTCCTGGATCAAAAGAGACCACTATATCAAGCCCAACAACACACTTGTTATCAACTTGGTTTTCAATTATCACTATAGATTTCAATTTCGACCCATTTCCCCTAAGGCAACTGACAACCTCACAATCATTCAAAACTAATCTCCAAAGTCAACCATCTCCTCGGACCAAAAAGCAGGGATGCACGAGATTTTTTTGGCATCCAAATGGTTCTTGACTTTTATCCCACAACTAATAAACTTTATAAAATCTCCTTATCTTCAATTTGGCTGAATTCACTTAGAGCAATACCATATCCTGAGACACAGGAAGATGTCTGGTATCATTTTTTGTTTTCTGGATTGCAATTTACCAACTCAACTTCTTCTATGTGCAATTCTCTCTTCACAATTTTGCAAAGGAGAATGCAGATATCTAGAGTAGCAACAAAAAGTACCTTGATATCTGAACGACCACACTTCCTCGTTGTCGGAGTCCTCCCCACCTAGCAACCAAAAGCCATTGCCGGCGTGGGACAACCCTACTCCGCTGCAGTGGAGCAAGCCAAGTTCAGTAGACGGGGGCAACACCGCGGGAAGTGCGGTGACCTCCTTGAGTTTTGTTACATGGACTCTGGGATCATCTTCCAGAATCAGAATGAGCATCTCCCTTGTCCCTAGCAAAGGGAGCACCATCACCATTCCAATCTTGAACATCGTTGGGCCTATGGGGGCGCGACGATGATATTGGAACTTGCGCCACTTCCACTCCTATTTCGGATCCTCTGATCCCGCCTCCTCCATGGCCTAGATATCTACTTGCAGAGGGAGCTTGCTTAGCCCCTCTAGCGACAGCCTCTCGTCCTCCTCCACTATTAGCCTCTAACAGATCAAGCACGCCGCCTCGTACAGATTGTCCTTGGTCACAGACCATGAACAGATCTCCTGCATCCGATTCATCTTCACCTTATCTTCGCTTGGGATCTCCAATAGCTTCGACTCCATCTTCAACCTCTAATCTGCCACTGCTCATCAAAATTAGTGGAGAACGCAAACTAGACAGAGATGAGAGTTTTTCGCTGCCGCAAGGTGGAATGACAATGGACTTGTGGGGGGTATGGCGTAATCGTGCTCTGGAGGGGAGTAATTGCCATCCAGCCACACCGCACATTCATGGCATCGCCCAACCTCCCACTCCTCGCAGCGCGCATTGAGCACGCCACCGAGACCCGCACAATCCAGAGTCGTGCTAATCCAAGCAACGTGACAAAGGGGAATTTACCTCCAAACGTGCGCCGATCTGCTCACCGGCTAGGCAAACCCTTCCATCGCCCCCTGCCATTCTTGTCAAGTAGTAGGAGGCGCTCCAAGTCTGCCTGCCAGAGCACGACCCCCGGCGGTACACCAGGAGATCCGCCGCCCAGAGACTGGCAACGTAGAGAGCCTGCCAACATGTGCCGCATGTTTCTGCCTCGCCCGTGGAACGCGTAGGGAACAACATTCGTCCGTTATTACCCTTCTCGTGGGAGTACATACTCAATTCATGCGGTCCCTTTTTATCGACGGACTTTACATTGATTTATTATTGGTTGCAACCTTTTTTGGTATATTACCAAGCGGACTGCTTGGTAATGGAGCTTTACATTCGATAATATATAATTGGCTTATATTTAAATTATGGTCGAGATAGATGTTTCTGTTTGCTGCACTTGGCACGTCTATTACTTGGAAGCCGAACATGGATATATATATATATATATGGTTCACCACGCGCCAGAATTCACATGGTCAATTCCACTTAACGTTCAACCAACATGCATCCATTCGTGAATATGGTAGATGAGTATTTAAGCTGCAAAAAATGAAACCATCCATTCGTGACATTATGGTCCCCGCCCTCGTCGCCAGCGGGCCCCGAGGTTGGGCGCGCAGAGGCCGCTGGCGACGAGGGCAGGGACGGGCGCGCGCGGTGACGAGGGCGGGGACGGGCGCGCGCGAAGGGGGCAGCGACGGGGACGAGGACGGTGACGGCGACGGGGATGGGCTGACGCGCGCGGCGGGGGGGCGACGATGACGACAGGCGCGATGAAGCAGAACAGAAACTAACTGAAATTTTCGTAAGTGTTGTATATATAGGACGGACCTTTAGTACCGGTTGGGGCCACCAACCGGTACTAAAGGTCAAATTTGGCCAGGCCAAGCGGCGGGAAGCGACCCCCTTTAGTATCGGGTTGTGGCTCAACCCGGTACTAAGACACCCCCTTTAGTACCGGTTGGAGCCACGAACCGGTACTAAAGTGGGTGCGCTCCCATCCCGCGGTGCACAAAGTTTAGTCCCACCTCGCCGGGCGAAGGGCAGCCGCACTGGTTTATAAACCCAGCCACGGCTGCTCCTTCGAGCTCCTCTCTAAAGCAGGCTTCTATGCCTAACTTTGGCGCGCTGCCCTATGAGCCTACTGGGCCTTATGGGTGTGCATATCCATGCCCAAAGCCAAGCAGACCCACTGGGCAGCGACCAAATATTTTTTTATGTAGTTTTGTTTTCTTTCTGCTTTATTTATTTTCTTCTATTTATTTCTGAGTAGTTTTTTTGTTGTATTTAGAGTTTCTTTGTGAATATTTTTGCTTTAGGTACAAAAAATTACAAAGTTTCTTTGTGAATATTTTTGTTGTATTTAAAGAGTGTCCAGTTTGTACACGAAGTGTATCCAGTTTTTGCCGTAACCCTCTCTACTTTTTTGCACATGCCATTTGGATGAAATGATGATACCATGCCAAGTTTCAACCTTTTCAGAGTTCATTTGTAGTGCTTTACAATTTTAGGATTATTTAGCTCAAAACAAATCAGTAAATGCATGAAAAATAGCAAATGAAGGCACAAAGGGTTGAAAGTTGACGACGTGGGTTTGAATGGTGCATAATAAATGCACAAAAAGTCTGGAGTTGTAATAAGTTTAGAAAAATAAAGTGCCTTTGTAACAGATGAGTTTTCGTCCGAAACCCTGATACTTCGAAAGAGAGTGTCCAGTTTGTACACGAAGTGCATCCAGTTTTTGGTGTAACCCTCTCTACTTTTTTGCACATGATATGTGGGTGAAATGATGATACCATGCCAAGTTTCAACCTTTTCAGAGTTCATTTGTAGTGCTTTTCAATTTCAGGGTCATTTAGCTCAAAACAAATCAGTAAATGCATGCAAAATAGAAAATGAAGGCAAAAAGGGTTGAAAATGATGACGTGGCTTTGAATGGTGCATACTGAACGTAAAAAAGTATGAAGTTGTAATAAGTTAAAAAAAATAAAGTGCCTTTGTAACAAATGAGTTTTCGTCCGAAACCCTGATACTTCGAAAGAGATTGTCCAGTTTGTACACGAAGTGCATCCAGTTTTTGCCGTAACCCTCTCTACTGCACATGCTATGTGGGTGAAATGATGATACCATGCCAAGTTTCAACCTTTTCAGAGTTCATTTGTAGTACTTTTTAATTCCAAGGTTATTTAGCTCAAACAAATCAGTAAATGCATGAAAAAATAGAAAAATAAAGGTAGAAAGGGTTGAAAGTTGATGATGTGGCTTTGAATGATGCACACTGAACGCAAAAAGTCTGGAGTCGTAATAAGTTTAAAAAATGAAGTGCCTTTGTAACAGATGAGTTTTCTTCCGAAACCCTGATACTTCGAAAGAGATTGTCCAGTTTGTACACGAAGTGCACCCAGTTTTTGCCGTAACCCTCTCTACTTTTTTGAACATGCTATGTGAGTGAAATGGTGATACCATGCCAAGTTTCAACCTTTTTAGAGTTCATTTGTAGTGCTTTTCAATTTCAGGGTCATTTAGCTCAAAACAAATCAGTAAATGCATGAAAAATTGAAAATAAAGGCACAAAGGGTTGAAAGTTGATGACGTGACTTTGAATGGTGCATACTGAATGCATAAAAAGTCTGAAGTTTTAAAAACATGTAAAAATATACATAAAAAATCCTATACATAGAGTTCAATGAAGACCAATTGGTTGTGATAGTTTGAGCAGTAACATATTTAAGGTGGTAAAAACCCTCTTAGGGTAGCGAGGTGAGACTAAAAAGCCGCAGCATGGCGAAACTTTAGTACCGATTTGTGGCATGAACCAGTACTAAAAGGGTTGGTGAGGCCACAGCCTGCCAACAGCCTGCTGTAGACTCTTTAGTACCGGTTCGTGACACGAACCGGTACTAAAGATTCTCCATGATCCGATACTAATAAGCGCCGCCCGCCAAACCATTTGAACCGGCACTAATGGTCACATTAGTGCCGGTTCAGCTACAAACCGAGACTAATGTGCTTCACATTAGACCCTTTTTCTACTAATGCTAGCAGATTCTACTTTTTTCGACATCACGCTATCACGTTCTACTTTTTTTAGGGAACGCTAGCACGTTCTACTTTATTAGCCCTTTTTAGGATCTTTATTAGCCTTTTTGCTTTCCGATCAAAACATGCACGGGTGTGTGTGTGTGTGTGTGTGTGTTTACGGCAAGGGGTGGCTCATATACGCATTGGACTGTGATACATGAACAGAATCTATATATGTAAACACATGAATCCGTACATCTCAATTGAAAAAAATGCCTTTGAATGTGTTGGCTCCTATGTCCTTATCTCTACTGTCTAAAAAGAACACAAGTTTCCTTTTCCTATCAACTGGACCACTATTCTGCCGATCGTCCATCCCATGACTATCGTCATCTGTTTCTATCCCTACTCGGTTTCCTCCTGTCAAAAAAACCCGCTCCACCATCCATCCTAACCCTAATCCCCTCCTCTCCCGAGTTGGACGCCACCACTCTTTTTGGAGAAAATTGGCTATTTACCACTTTTAATATTGGGCTTCTCAAAACTGCCACTCTCAAGATTGACTTCGCAAAAATGCTATCTAGATCGTGTGCACTTTGATTACCATGCCATTTTCTCTTTTCCATTGCTTTTATTTTTTATTTTCCCATTTGTTGCCACCCGAAAAGACGAAAGTACCTCTGGATATTTCAACCTTTTCTGATGCATGTGTGGACTGGTTGGGTCGGATTGCTATGAGGCGCTCATCCTTGTCTCCACCGTAGCTTACTGATGCTAGTGCGAGCCACAACAGCTCACCGCCCTAGCTCGCCCATGCCTATGCCAGTAACCGCAGCTTGCCGCTGCCCGCCATTGCTAGCCCAAGCCTGCGTGTGTCGGCAGAACTCGTTGTGGCCCTGCTTATGCCTACTCGATCTCTCGTACCTCACCACCAGTGCTCGTCCAAGTCTGCACGAGCGAGCAAAGATCGCCCTCGCCTCGCTGATGCCTGTGCGAGCCACTGCAGCTCGCCGCCCAGGCCCTGCGCGAGCAACCGCAGCTCAACCATGTAGCATAGACTTTACATATTCTAAAATTTCCGTAGTATACTTCGACTAACTGTAGGTTGTCGGATGTGCAGGTTAACACAAGTAATGAGATAACCAAATGTAACGGTAGAAAAATACTGTGCAGAAGGATTGGATTCCATTTTGCCGCTGCAGTACCTAGCGATCTGGAGATGAATGGCGCAGAGCGGCGATCGATGACGCGCGACGTCCAGGCGATCAGCGGCATGCGATGCCCAGACAAATCGGGGGCGCACTTGTTGGAACCGAAGCCCTCTAGCTATCTCTCCTCTCACTCGAATGGAGGTGGAAGAAGAAGAACAGTGGACACAAGATTTTTCGGCCGACACACGAACGCCGCCACGGGCGCTCAAACCCACCAATCTTTTCTTCTTTACAATGGCTACATGGCTTACACTTGGTTCACTTTCTCTACACACATGCAGGCTATAAATAGCCTTACGCACGCACACATCCACAGCCACACCGGCCACTAACACACGCATGCAGCCACTAACCCACTACCTACATGCACGCACACCACACCAGCCATCCACACATGACCCGACCAACACATGCTAGTAATAGGACTATGACTTGGTTAGGGTCGGGTCCTCCTGAAGTTTTGGAGTTAGTTGTTGAGGATTGTAATGATACTATGATTGAGTAATACAAGGTTTGAGTTTGCAAAAAAAAAAAGAAAATAGTGGCGGCCCTCAAAATCAGCTATAGCGGACAATAGCGGGCTATTTGTGAAGACGATCATTTAACGACACTGTCGGTGTCAAAACCGGTGGATTTCGGGTAGGGGGTCCCGAACTGTGCGTCTAGGCCGGATGGTAACAGGAGGCAGGGGACACAATGTTTTACCCAGGTTCGGGCCCTCTTGATGGAGGTAAAACCCTATGTCCTGCTTGATTAATATTGATGATATGCGTAGTACAAGAGTAGATCTACCACGAGATCAGAGAGGCTAAACCCTAGAAGCTAGCCTATGGTATGATTGTATGTCGTCCTACGGACTAAAACCCTCCGGTTTATATAGACACCGGAGAGGGTTAGGGTTACACAAGGTCGGTTACAAAGGAGGAGATATCCATATCCATATTGCCTAGCTTGCCTTCCACGCCAAATAGAGTCTCATCCGGACACGAGACGAAGTCTTCAATCTTGTATCTTCATAGTCCAACAGTCTGGCCAAAGGATATAATCCGGCTGTTCGGAGACCCCCTAATCCAGGACCCCCTCAGTAGCCCCTGAACCAGGCTTCAATGACGATGAATCCATGAAAGTGCGTTATATCGACTAGAGGGGGGTGAATAGGCGATTTTTATGAAATTCTTCACTGAGGAATTTGCTGAAATTCCTTAGCGAAGAACTACTAGCAGCGGAATAAGTACTCAAAAGTAAACAGAACAGAATACAAGCATAGTCATCATGATGAAATGAAGACAGGCACAGAGTACAGGAAGCGTAACCACAAGATAACACAGGATGAAGACAAACAGACTGAAGAAATTGAACTGAGGAAATTGAGAAAGTCTTCAGTCAAAGTCTTCAAACACAGATATGAACAAACACACAACATAGTTATGAGGAAATGAAAGAGTTGAGGAAATAGAACCAGTAAGCTTGGTGAAGACAATGATTTGGTAGACCAGTTCCAACTGCTGTCTCAGTTGTACGTCTGGTTGGAGCGGCTGAGTATTTAAACTCGAAGACACACAGTCCCGGACACCCAGTCCTGAACACGCAGCTCAGGACACCCAGTCCTCACCGTATTCTCCTTGAACTAAGGTCACACAAACCTCGTCCAATCACTCGTGGTAAGTCTTCAGGCGACTTCCAAACCTTCACAAACTTGGTCACTCGGCGATCCACAATTCCTCTTGGATGCTCTAGACCATGACGCCTAACCGTCTGGAAGAAGCACAAAGTTAACAAGCGTCGGATCCACTCAGGATCAATCTCTTCAGTGATGCTCAATCACTTGGGGTTTGTAGTGAAGGAAATATGCCCTAGAGGCAATAATAAAGTTATTATTTATTTCCTTATTTCATGATAAATGTTTATTATTCATGCTAGAATTGTATTAACCGGAAACATAATACATGTGTGAATACATAGACAAACAAAGTGTCACCAGTATGCCTCTACTTGACTAGCTTGTTAATCGAAGATGGTTATGTTTCCTAACCATAGACATGTGTTGTTATTTGATTAACGGGATCACATCATTAGGAGAATGATGTGATTGACATGACCCATTCCATTAGCTTAGCACCCGATCGTTTAGTATGTTGCTATTGCTTTCTTCATGACTTATACATGTTCCTATGACTATGAGATTATGCAACTCCCGTTTATGGGAGGAACACTTTGTGTGCTACCAAACATCACAACATAACTGGGTGATTATAAAGGAGCTCTACAGGTGTCTCCAAAGGTACATGTTGGGTTGGCGTATTTCGAGATTAGGATTTGTCACTCCGATTGTTGGAGATGTATCTCTGGGCCCTCTCGGTAATGCACATCACATAAGCCTTGCAAGCATTGCAACTAATGAGTTAGTTGCGAGATGATGTATTATGAAACGAGTAAAGAGACTTGCCGGTAACGAGATTGAACTAGGTATTAAGATACCGACGATCGAATCTTGGGCAAGTAACATACCGATGACAAAGGGAACAACGTATGTTGTTATGCGGTCTAACCGATAAAGATCTTCGTAGAATATGTGGGAGCCAATATGAGCATCTAGGTTCCTCTATTGGTTATTGTCCGGAGACATGTCTCGGTCATGTCTACATTGTTCTCGAACCCGTAGGGTCCGCACGCTTAAGGTTTCGATGACAGTTATATTATGAGTTTATGAGTTTTGATGTACCGAAGGAGTTCAGAGTCCTGGATGAGATCGGGGACATGACGAGGAGTCTCGAAATGGTCGAGACGTAAAGATCGATATATTGGACGACTATATTCAGACATCGGAAAGGTTCCGAGTGGTTCGGGTATTTTTCGGAGTACCGGGGAGTTACGGGAATACGGGAGAAGAAGTATATGGGCCTTATTGGGCTTTAGAGGAGAGGGAGAGGCAGGCCGCGCGCCCCCCCAAGGCCTAGTCCGAATTGGACTAGGGGGAGGGGCTGCGCCCCCTCCTTCCTTCTCTTCCCTCTTCCCCTTCCTTGTCTCCTACTCCTACTACATGGAAGGACTCCTAGTTGGACTAGGAAAGGTGGAATCCTACTCCCGGTGCGAGTAGGACTTCCCTAGGGCGCGCCATAGAGAGGGCCGGCCCTCCCCTCCTCCACTCCTTTATATACGGGGGCAGGGGGCACCCCATAGACACACAAGTTGATCCTCGTGATCGTTTTCTTAGCCGTGTGGGGTGCCCCCTTCCACCATACTCCTCGATAATATTGTAGCCGTGTTTAGGCGAAGCCCTGCGACGGTAGAACATCAAGATCGTCACCATGCCGTCGTGCTGACGGAACTCTTCCCCGACACTTTGCTGGATCGGAGTCCGGGGATTGTCGTCGAGCTGAACGTGCGCTAGAACTCGGAGGTGCCGTAGTTTCGGTGCTTGATCGGTCGAGCCGTGAAGACGTACGACTACATCAACCGCGTTGTGCTAATGCTTCCGCTGTCAGCCTACAAGGGTACGTAGATCACACTCTCCCCTCTTGTCGCTATGCATCATCATGATCTTTCGTGTGCGTAGGAAATTTTTGAAATTACTACGTTACCCAACAGTGGCATCCGAGCCTAGGTTTTATGTGTTGATGTTATATGCACGAGTAGAACACAAGTGAGTTGTGGGCGATATAAGTCATACTGCTTACCAGCATGTCATACTTTGGTTCGGCGGTATTGTTGGATGAAGCGGCCCGGGCCGACATTACGTGTATGCTTACGCGAGACTGGTTCTACCGACATGCTTTGCACACAGGTGGCTGGCGGGTGTCAGTTTCTCCAACTTTAGTTGAACCAAGTGTGGCTACGCCCGGTCCTTGCGAAGGTTAAAACAGCACCAACTTGACAAACTATCGTTGTGGTTTTGATGCGTAGGTAAGATTGGTTCTTGCTTAAGCCCGTAGAAGCCACGTACAACTTGCAACAACAAAGTAGAGGACGTCTAACTTGTTTTTGCAGGGCATGTTGTGATGTGATATGGACAAGACATGATGCAAAAAAATTTATTGTATCAGATGATCATGTTTTGTAACCAAGTTATCGGCAACTGGCAGGAGCCATATGGTTGTCGCTTTATTGTATGCAATGCAATTGCGCTGTAATGCTTTACTTTATCACTAAGCGGTAGCGATAGTCGTGGAAGCATAAGATTGGCGAGACGACAACGATACTACGATGGTGATCAAGGTGTCGCACCGGTGACGATGGTGATCATGACGGTGCTTCGAAGATGGAGATCACAATCACAAGATGATGATGGCCATATCATATCACTTATATTGATTGCATGTGATGTTTATCTTTTATGCATCTTATCTTGCTTTGATTGACGGTAGCATTTTAAGATGATCTCTCACTAATTATCAAGAAGTGTTCTCCCTGAGTATGCACCGTTGCGAAAGTTCTTCGTGCCGAGACACCACATGATGATCGGGTGTGATAGGCTCTACGTTCAAATACAACGGGTGCAAAAACAGTTGCACACGCGGAATACTCAGGTTATACTTGACGAGCCAAGCATATACAGATATTGCCTCGGAACACAGAGACCGAAAGGTCGAGCATGAATCATATAGTAGATATGATCAACATAGTGATGTTCACCATTGAAACTACTGTTGGGGAACGTAGCAGAAATTCAAAATTTTCCTACGCATCACCAAGATCTATCTATGGAGAGACCAGCAACGAGTAGAAAGGGGAGTGCATCTACATACCCTTGTAGATCGCTAAGCGGAAGCGTTCAAGTGAACGGGGTTGATGGAGTCGTACTCGTCGTGATTCAGATCACCGATGATCAAGTGCCGAACGGACGGCACCTCCGCGTTCAACACACGTACAGCTCGACGATGTCTCCCACGCCTTGATCCAGCAAGGAGAGAGGGAGAGGTTGAGGAAGACTCCATCTAGCAGCAGCACAACGGCGTGGTGGTGATGGAGGAGCGTGGCAATCCTGCAGGGCTTCGCCAAGCACCTACGGGAGAGGAGGAGGTGTCACGGGAGGGAGGGAGGCGCCAAGGGCTCAGGTATGGATGCCCTCCCTTCCCTCCACTATATATAGGGGCAGGGGAGAGGGGGGAGGCGCAGCCTTGCCCCCTACTCCAAGAAAGGGGTGCGGCCAAGAGGGGGGGAGGAGTCCATCCTCCCCAAGGCACCTCGGAGGTGCCTTCCCCCTCGAGGACTCTTCCCTCTAGGGTTCCCTAGGCGCATGGGCCTCTTGGGGCTGGTGCCCTTGGCCCATGTAGGCCAAGGCGCACCCCCTACAGCCCATGTGGCCCCCCGGGGCAGGTGGCCCCACCCGGTGGGCCCCCGGGACCCTTCCGGTGGTCCCGGTACAATACCGATGACCCCGAAACTTGTCCCGATGGCCGAAACAGGACTTCCTATATATAAATCTTTACCTCCGGACCATTCCGTAACTCCTCGTGACGTCCGGGATCTCATCCGGGACTCCGAACAACATTCGGTTACCACATACAAGCTTCCTTTATAACCCTAGCGTCATCGAACCTTAAGTGTGTAGACCCTACGGGTTCGGGAGACATGCAGACATGACCGAGACGTTCTCCGGTCAATAACCAACAGCGGGATCTGGATACCCATGTTGGCTCCCACATGTTCCACGATGATCTCATCGGATGAACCACGATGTCAAGGACTCAATCAATCCCGTATTCAATTCCCTTTGTCTATCGGTATGTTACTTGCCCGAGATTCGATCGTCGGTATCCAATACCTTGTTCAATCTCGTTACCGGCAAGTCACTTTACTCGTTCCGTAACACATCACCCCGTGATCAACTCCTTGGTCACATTGCGCATGTGATGATGTCCTACCGAGTGGGCCCAGAGATACCTCTCCGTTTACACGGAGTGACAAATCCCAGTCTCGATCCGCATAAAACAATAGATACTTTCGGAGATACCTGTAGTGCACCTTTATAGTCACCCAGTTACGTTGTGACGTTTGATACACCCAAAGCACTCCTACGGTATCCAGGAGTTACACGATCTCATGGTCAAAGGAAGAGATACTTGACATTGGCAAAGCTCTAGCAAACGAACTACACGATCTTTGTGCTATGCTTAGGATTGGGTCTTGTCCATCACATCATTCTCCTAATGATGTGATCCCGTTATCAACGACATCCAAATGTCCATAGCCAGGAAACCATGACTATCTGTTGATCACAACGAGCTAGTCAACTAGAGGCTCACTAGGGACATATTGTGGTCTATGTATTCACAAGTGTATTACGATTTCCGGATAATACAGTTATAGCATGAATAAAAGACAATTATCATGAACAAAGAAATATAATAATAACTTATTTATTATTGCCTCTAGGGCATATTTCCAACAGTCTCCCACTTGCACTAGAGTCAATAATCTAGTTCACATCGCCATGTGATTAACACTCACAGGTCACATCACCATGTGACTAATACCCAAGAGTTTACTAGAGTCAGTAGTCTAGTTCACATCACTATGTGATTAACACTCAATGAGTTTTATGTTTGATCATGTTGCTTATGAAAGAGGTTTTAGTCAACGGGTCTGAACCTTTCAGATCTGTGTGTGCTTTACAAATCTCTGTGTCATCTCCTAGATGCAGCTACCACGCTCTATTTGGAGCTATTCCAAACAATTGTTCTACTTGAAGCTATTCTAAATTATTGCTCCATTATATGTATCCGGTCTCTCTACTCAGAGCTATCCGGATAGGTGTCAAGCTTGCATCGTCGTAACCTTTACGACGAACTCTTTTACCACCTCCATAATCGAGAAAATTCCTTAGTCCACTAGTTACTAAGGATAACTTTGACCGCTGTACTGTGAGCCATTCTTGGATCACTCTTGTACCCCTTGACTGACTCATGGCAAGGCACACTTCAGGTGCGGTACACAGCATAGCATACTGAAGAGCCTACGTCTTAAGCATAGGGGACGACCTTCGTCCTTTCTCTCTATTCTGCCGTGGTCGAGCTTTAAGTCTTAACTTCGTACCTTACAACTCAGGCAAGAACTCCTTCTTTGACTGGTCCATCTTGAACACCTTCAAGATCATGTCAAGGTATGTGCTCATTTGAAAGTACCATTAAGCGTTTTGATCTATCCTTATAGATCTTGATGCTCAATGCTCAAGTAGCTTAATCCAGGTTTTCTATTGAAAAACACATTTCAAATAACCCTATATGCTTTCTAGAAATTCTACATCATTTCTGATCATCAATATGTCAACAACATATACTCATCAGAAATTCTATAGTGCTCCCACTCACTTCTTTGGAAATACAAGTTTCTTATAAACTTTGTATAAATCCAAAATCTTTGATCATCTCATCAAAGCGTACATTCCAACTCCGAGATGCTTACTCCAGTCCTTAAAAGGATCGCTGGAGCTTTGCATACTTATTAGCATCTTTCGGGATTGACAAAACCTTCCGGTTGTATCACATACAACCTTTCCTCATTCAAATCGTCGAGGAAATAATGTTTTGACATCCTATCTGCAAGATTTCATAAATAATGCAGTAATCGCTAATATAATTCCAACAGACTCTTAGCATCGCTACGAGTGAGAAAATCTCATCGTAGTCAACTCCTTGAACTTGTTGGAAAACATCTTAACGACAAGTCGAGCTTTCTTAATGGTGACATTTACCATCATTGTCCGTCTTCCTTTTGAAATCCATCTGTACTCATTAGCCTTACGACCATCGAGCCGTTCTGCCAAAGTCTACACTTTGTTTTCATACATGGATCCTCTCTCGGATTTTATGGCCTCAAGCCATTTATCGGAATCCGGGCCCACCATCGCTTCTCCATAGCTCGTAGGTTCATTGTTGTCTAGCAACATGACTTCCAAGACAGGATTACCGTACCACTCTGAAGTAGTACGTGTCCTTGTCGTCCTACGAGGTTCGGTAGTGACTTGATCCGAAACTTCATGATCAATATCATAAGCTTCCACTTCAATTGGTGTAGGTGCCACGGGAACAGCTTCCTGTGCCCTGCTACACACTGGTTGAAGTGATGGTTCAATAACCTCATCAAGTCTCCACCATCCTCCCACTCAACTCTTTCGAGAGAAACCTTTCCTCGAGAAAGGACCCGATTCAAGAAACAATCCATATTGCTTTCGGATCTGAATTAGGAGGTATACCCAACTGTTTTGGGTGTCCTATGAAGATGCATTTTATCCGCTTTGGGTTCGAGCTTATCAATCCTGAAACTTTTTCACATAAGCATCGCAGCCCCAAACCTTTAAGAAACGACAACTTAGGTTTCTCTAAACCATAGTTCATACGGTGTCATCTCAACGGAATTACGTGGTGCCCTATTTAAAGTGAATGTGGTTGTCTCTAATGCCTAACCCATGAACAATAGTGGTAATTCGATAAGAGACATCATGGTACGCACCATATCCAATAGGGTGCAACTATGATGTTCGGACACACCATCACACTATGGTGTTCCAGGCGGTATTAATTGCGAAACAATTTCCACAATGTCTTAATTGTGTGCCAAAACTCGTAACTCAGATAATCATCTCTATGATCATATCATAGACATTTTATCCTCTTGTCACAATGATCTTCTACTTCACTCTGAAATTACTTGAACCATTCAATAATTCAGACTTGTGTTTCATCAAGTAAATATTCTCAACATCTACTCGAATCATCTGTGAAGTAAGAACATAACGATATTCACTGCATGCCTCAGCACTCATTGGACTGCACACATCAAAATGTGTTACTTCCTACAAGTTGCTATCTTGTTCCATCTTACTGAAAACGAGGCTTTTCAGTCATCTTGCCCATGTGGTATGATTTGCATATCTCAAGTGATTCAAAATCAAGTGAGTCCAAACGATCCATTTGCATGGAGTTTCTTCATGCATATACACCAATAGACATGGTTCGCATGTCTCAAACTTTTCAAAAACGAGTGAGTCCAAAGATCCATCAACATGGAGCTTCTTCATGCGTTTTATACCATTATGACTTACATGGCAGTGCCACAAGTAAGTGGTACTATCATTACTATCTTATATCTTTTGGCATGAAAATGTGTATCACTACGATCGAGATTCAATAAACCATTCAGGTTCAATACTAATCTTGATGGTAGAGGGAACGTGCGATGTTTGATTATATCAAACTTGGAAACACTTCCAACACATATCGTCAGCTCTCCTTTAGCTAGTCTCCGTTTATTCCGTAGCCTTTTATTTCGAGTCACTAACACTTAGCAACCGAACCGGTATCTAATACCCTTGTGCTACTAGGAGTACTAGTAAAGTACACATTAACATAATGTATATCCAATGTACTTCTATCGACCTTGCCAGCCTTCTCATCTACCAAGTATCTAGGGTAATCCTGCTCCAGTGGTTGTTCCCCTTATTACAGAAGCACTTAGTCTCGGGTTTGGGTTCAACCTCGGGTTTCTTCACTAGAGCAGCAGCTGAATTGCCGTTTCATGAAGTATCCCTTTGTTCCCTTGCCCTTCTTGAAACTAGTGGTTTCACCAACCATCAACAATTGATGCTCCTTCTTGATTTCTACTTTCGCGGTGTCAAACATCGCGAATACCTCAAGGATCATCATATCTATCCCTGATATGTTATAGTTCATCACGAAGCTCTAGCAGCTTGGTGGCAATGACTTTGGGGAAACATCACTATCTCATCTGGAAGATCAACTACCACTCGATTCAAGTGATTGTTGCACTCAGACAATCTGAGCACAAGCTCATCGATTGAGCTTTCTCCCTTAGTTTGCAGGCTAAGAAAATCGTCGGAGGTCTTATACCTCTTGACGTGGGCACGAGCCTGAAATCCCAATTTCAGCCCTCGAAACATCTCATATGTTCCGCGACGTTTCGAAAACGTCTTTGGTGCCTCTACTTAAACGATTTAACTGAACTATCACGTAGTTATCAAAACGTGTATGTCAGATGTTCGCAACATCCACACACAACGTTCGAGGTTCAACACACCGAGCAGTGCATTAAGGACATAAGCTTTCTACTGTCCGCATAATTGCTACTTTCAACTTTCAAACTATATTTTCTCTAGGAACATATCTAAAACAGTAGAACTAAAGCGCGAGCTACGACATAATTTGCAAAAGGTCTTTTGACTATGTTCAGGATAATTAAGTTCATCTTATGAACTCCCACTCAGATAGACATCCCTCTGGTCATCTAAGTGATCACATGATCCGAGTCAACTAGGCCGTGTCCGATCATCACGTGAGACGGACTAGCCAACGTCGGTGAACATCTTCATGTTGATCGTATCTACTATACGACTCATGCTCGACCTTTCGGTCTCCGTGTTCCGAGGCCATGTCTGCACATGCTAGGCTCGTCAAGTTAACCCTAAGTGTTTTCGCTGTGTAAAACTGTCTTACACCCGTTGTATGTGAACGTAAGAATCCATCACACCCGATCATCACGTGGTGCTTAGAAGCGACGAACTGTAGCAACGGTGCACAGTTAGGGGAGAACACTTCTTGAAATTTTGTAAGGGATCATCTTATTTACTACCATCGTCCTAAGCAAACAAGATGCATAAACATGATAAACATCACATGCAATCAAATAGAGTAGTGACATGATATGGCCAATATCATATAGCTCCTTTGATCTTCATCTTCGGGGCTCCATGATCATCTTGTCACCGGCATGACACCATGATCTCCATTATCGTGTCTTCATGAAGTTGTCACGCCAACGACTACTTCTACTTCTATGACTAACGCGTTTAGCAATAAAGTAAAGTAGTTTACATGGCGTTCTTCAATGACACGCAGGTCATACAATAAATAAAGACAACTCATATGGCTCCTGCCGGTTGTCATACTCATCGACATGCAAGTCGTGAATCCTATTACAAGAACATGATCAATCTCATACATCACATATATCATTCATCACATCCTTTTGGCCATATCACATCACATAGCATACCCTGCAAAAACAAGTTAGACGTCCTCTAATTGTTGTTGCATGTTTTACGTGGCTGCTATGGGTTTCTAGCAAGAACGTTTCTTACCTACGCAAGACCACAACGTGATATGCCAATTGATATTTACCCTTCATAAGGACCCTTTTCATCGAATCCGTTCCGACTAAAGTGGGAGAGACTGGCACCCGCTTGCCACCTTATGCACCAAGTGCATGTCAATCGGTGGAACCTGTCTCACGTAAGAGTACGTGTAAGGTCGGTCCGGGCCGCTTCATCCCACAATACCGTCGAAACAAGATTGGACTAGTAACGGTAAGCATATTGAACAACATCAACGCCCACAACTACTTTGTGTTCTACTCGTGCAAAGAATCTACGCAATAGACCTAGCTCTGATACCACTGTTGGGGAACGTAGCAGAAATTCAAAATTTTCCTACGCATCACCAAGATCTATCTATGGAGAGACCAGCAACGAGTAGAAAGGGGAGTGCATCTACATACCCTTGTAGATCGCTAAGCGGAAGCGTTCAAGTGAACGGGGTTGATGGAGTCGTACTCGTCGTGATTCAGATCACCGATGATCAAGTGCCGAACGGACGGCACCTCCGCGTTCAACACACGTACAGCTCGACGATGTCTCCCACGCCTTGATCCAGCAAGGAGAGAGGGAGAGGTTGAGGAAGACTCCATCTAGCAGCAGCACAACGGCGTGGTGGTGATGGAGGAGCGTGGCAATCCTGCAGGGCTTCGCCAAGCACCTACGGGAGAGGAGGAGGTGTCACGGGAGGGAGGGAGGCGCCAAGGGCTCAGGTATGGATGCCCTCCCTTCCCTCCACTATATATAGGGGCAGGGGAGAGGGGGGAGGCGCAGCCTTGCCCCCTACTCCAAGAAAGGGGTGCGGCCAAGAGGGGGGGAGGAGTCCATCCTCCCCAAGGCACCTCGGAGGTGCCTTCCCCCTCGAGGACTCTTCCCTCTAGGGTTCCCTAGGCGCATGGGCCTCTTGGGGCTGGTGCCCTTGGCCCATGTAGGCCAAGGCGCACCCCCTACAGCCCATGTGGCCCCCCGGGGCAGGTGGCCCCACCCGGTGGGCCCCCGGGACCCTTCCGGTGGTCCCGGTACAATACCGATGACCCCGAAACTTGTCCCGATGGCCGAAACAGGACTTCCTATATATAAATCTTTACCTCCGGACCATTCCGTAACTCCTCGTGACGTCCGGGATCTCATCCGGGACTCCGAACAACATTCGGTTACCACATACAAGCTTCCTTTATAACCCTAGCGTCATCGAACCTTAAGTGTGTAGACCCTACGGGTTCGGGAGACATGCAGACATGACCGAGACGTTCTCCGGTCAATAACCAACAGCGGGATCTGGATACCCATGTTGGCTCCCACATGTTCCACGATGATCTCATCGGATGAACCACGATGTCAAGGACTCAATCAATCCCGTATTCAATTCCCTTTGTCTATCGGTATGTTACTTGCCCGAGATTCGATCGTCGGTATCCAATACCTTGTTCAATCTCGTTACCGGCAAGTCACTTTACTCGTTCCGTAACACATCACCCCGTGATCAACTCCTTGGTCACATTGCGCATGTGATGATGTCCTACCGAGTGGGCCCAGAGATACCTCTCCGTTTACACGGAGTGACAAATCCCAGTCTCGATCCGCATAAAACAATAGATACTTTCGGAGATACCTGTAGTGCACCTTTATAGTCACCCAGTTACGTTGTGACGTTTGATACACCCAAAGCACTCCTACGGTATCCAGGAGTTACACGATCTCATGGTCAAAGGAAGAGATACTTGACATTGGCAAAGCTCTAGCAAACGAACTACACGATCTTTGTGCTATGCTTAGGATTGGGTCTTGTCCATCACATCATTCTCCTAATGATGTGATCCCGTTATCAACGACATCCAAATGTCCATAGCCAGGAAACCATGACTATCTGTTGATCACAACGAGCTAGTCAACTAGAGGCTCACTAGGGACATATTGTGGTCTATGTATTCACACATGTATTACGATTCCCGGATAATACAGTTATAGCATGAATAAAAGACAATTATCATGAACAAAGAAATATAATAATAACTTATTTATTATTGCCTCTAGGGCATATTTCCAACAACTACTCCATCTCACGTGATGATCGGACATGGTTTAGTTGATTTGGATCACGTGATCACTTAAAGGATTAGAGGGATGTCTATCTAAGTGGGAATTCTTAAGTAATATGATTAATTGAACTTTAATTTATCATGAACTTAGTCCTGGTAGTATTAGCATATCTATGTTGTAGATCAATAGCTCGCGTTGTTGCTTCCCTTTATTTTTGATATGTTCCTAGAGAATATTGTGTTGAAAGATGTTAGTAGCAATGATGCGGATTGGATCCGTGATCTGAGGTTTCTCCTCATTGCTGCACAGAAGAATTATGTCCTTGATGCACCGCTAGGTGACAGACCTATTGCAGGAGCAGATGCAGACGTTATGAATGTTTGGCTAGCTAAATATGATGACTACTTGATAGTTTAGTGCACCATGCTTAACGGCTTAGAATCGGGACTTCAAAGACGTTTTGAACGTCATGGACCATATGAGATGTTTCAGGAGTTCAAGTTAATATTTCAAGCAAATACCCGAGTTGAGAGATATGAAGTCTCCAACAAGTTCTATAGCTAAAAGATGGAGGAGAATCGCTCAACTAGTGAGCATGTGCTCAGATTGTCTGGGTACTACAATCGCTTGAATCAAGTGGGAGTTAATCTTCCAGATAAGATAGTGATTGACAGAGTTCTCTAGTCACCATCACCAAGTTAGTAGAACTTCATGATGAACTATAATATGCAAGGGATAACAGAAACGATTCCCAAGCTTTTCGTGATGCTGAAATCAACGAAGGTAAAAATCAAGAAAAACATCAAGTGTTGATGGTTGACGAAACCACTATTTTCAAGAAAAAGGGCAAAGGGAAGAAGGGGAACTTCAAGAAGAACAGCAAGCAAGTTGCTGCTCAAGTGAAGAAGCCCAAGTCTGGTCCTGAGCCTGAGACTAAGTGCTTCTACTGCAAAGGAACTGGTCACTGGAAGCGGAACTACCCCAAGTATTTGGCGGATAAGAAGGATGGCAAAGTGAACATAGGTATATTTGATATACATGTTATTGATGTGTACTTTACTAGTGTTTATAGCAACCCCTCAGTATTTGATACTAGTTCAGTTGCTAAGAGTAGTAACTCGAAACGGCAGTTGCAGAATGAACAGAGACTAGTTAAGGGTGAAGTGACGATGTGTGTTGGAAGTGGTTCCAAGATTGATATGATCATCATCGCACACTCCCTATACTTTCGGGATTAGTATTGAACCTAAATAAGTGTTATTTGGTGTTTGCGTTGAGCATGAATATGATTTGATCATGTTTATTGCAATACGGTTATTCATTTAAGTAAGAGAATAAATTGTTGTTCTGTTTACATATATGGTTACACACCCAATGAAAATGGTTCATTGGATCTCGATCGTAGTGATACACATATTCATAATATTGAAACCAAAAGATGCAAAGTTAATAATGATAGTGCAACTTATTTGTGGCACTGCCGTTTAGGTCATATTGGTGTAAAGCGCATAAAGAAACTCCATGCTGATGGACTTTTGGAATAACTTGATTATGAATCAGTTGATGCTTACGAACCATGCCTCATGGGCACGATGACTAAAACTCCGTTCTCCGGAACAATGCAGCAAGCAACAGATTTGTTGGAAATCATGCATACTGATGTATCTGGACCGATGAATATTGAAGCTCGCAGCAGGTATCATTATTTTCTGATCTTCACAGATGATTTGAGCAGATATGAGTATATCTACTTGATGAAACACAAGTCTGAAATATTTGAAAAGTTCAAAGAATTTCAGAGTGAAGTGGAGAATCATCGTAACAAAAGTAAAAGTTTCAATGATATGATCGCAGAATAAAATATTTGAGTTACGAGTTTGGCCTTCAGTTAAAACAATGTGAAATAGTTTCACTACTCACGCCACCTGGAACACCATAGTGTAATGGTGTGTCCGAACGTCGTAATCGTACTTTACTTGATATGGTGCGATCTATGATGTCTCTTACAGATTTACCGCTATCGTTTTGGGGTTATGCATTGGAGACAGCTACATTCACGTTAAATAGGGCACCATCTAAATCCGTTGAGACGACACCGTATGAAATATGGTTTGGCAAGAAACCTAAGCTGTTGTTTCTTAAAGTTTGGGACTGTGATGCTTATGTGAAAAAGTTTCAACATGATAAGCTCGAACCCAAATCGGAGAAGTAAATCTTCATAGGTTACCCAAAAGAAAATGTTGGGTACACCTTCTATCACAGATCCGAAGGCAAGTTATTCATTGCTGAGAATGGATCCTTTCTAGAGAAGGAGTTTCTCATGAAAGAAGTGAGTGGGAGGAAAGTAGAAAACTTGATAAGGTAATTGTACCTTCTCCCTTATTGGAAAGTAGTTCATCACAGAAATCTGTTCTTGTGACTACTACACCAATTAGTGAGGAAGCTAATGATGATAATCATGTAACTTCAGATCAAGTTACTACCAAATCTCATAGGTAAACCAGAGTGAGATCCGCACCAGAGTGGTACGGTAATCCTGTTCTGGAAGTCATGTTACTAGACCATGACGAACCTACGAACTATGAGGAAGCGATGATGAGCCCAGATTCCGCGAAATGGTTTGAGACCATGAAATCTGAGATATGATCCATGTATGAGAACAAAGTATGGACTTTGATGGATTTGCCCGTTGATCGGCAAGCCATAGAAAATAAATGGATCTTTAAGAGGAAGACGGACGTTGATAGTAGTGTTACTATCTACAAAGCTAGAATTGTCGAAAAAGGTTTTCGACAAGTTCAAGGTGTTGACTACGATGAGAGTTTCTCACTCGTATCTATGCTTAAGTCTGTCCGAATCATGTTAGCAATTGCCGCATTTTATGAAATCTGGCAAATGGATAAACAAAACTTCATTCCTTAATGGATTTATTAAAGAAGAGTTGTATACGATGCAACTAGAAGGTTTTGTCGATCCTAAAGGTGTTAACTAAATATGCAAGCTCCAGCGATCCATCTATGGACTGGTGCAAGCATCTCGGAGTTGGAATATACGCTTTGATAAGTTGATCAAAGCATATAGTTTATACAGACTTGCGGTGAAGCCTGTATTTACAAGAAAGTGAGTGGGAGCACTACAGCATTTCTGATAAGTATATGTATGACATATTATTGATCGGAGATGATGTAGAATTATTCTGCAAAGCATAAAGGAATGTTTGAAAAGAGTTTTTTCAAAGAAAGACCTCGGTGAAGCTGCTTACATATTGAGCATCAAGATCTATAGAGATAGATCAAGACGCTTGATAAGTTTTTCAATGAGTACATACCTTGACAAGATTTTGAAGTAGTTCAAAATGGAACAGTCAAAGAAGGAGTTCTTGCCTGTGTTGCAAGGTGTGAAGTTGAGTAAGACTCAAAACCCGACGACGGCAGAAGATAGAGAGAGAATGAAAGTCATTCCCTATGCCTCAGCCATAGGTTCTATAAAGTATGTCATGTTGTGTAACAGACCTATTGTATACCCTGCCCTGAGTTTGGCAAGGGAGTACAATAGTGATCTATGAGTAGATCACTGGACATTGGTCAAAATTATCCTTAGTGGAATAAGGATATGTTTCTCGATTATGGACATGGAAAAAAAAGGTTCGTCGTAAAGGGTTACGTCGATGCAAGTTTTGACACTGATCCAGATGACTCTAAGTCTTAATCTGGATACATATTAAAAGTGGGAGCAATTAGCTAGAGTAGCTCTGTGCAGAGCATTGTTGACATAGAAATTTGCAAAATACATACGGATCTGAATGTGGCAGACCCGTTGACTAAACTTCTCTCACAAGCAAAACATGATCACACCTTAGTACTCTTTGGGTGTTAATCACATAGCGATGTGAACTAGATTATTGACTCTAGTAAACCCTTTTGAGTGTTAATCACATGATGATGTGAACTACTGGTGTTAAATCACATAGCAATGTGAACTAGATATTGACTCTAGTGCAAGTGGGAGACTGGAGGAAATATGCCCTAGAGGCAATAATAAAGTTATTATTTATTTCCTTATTTCATGATAAATGTTTATTATTCATGCTAGAATTGTATTAACCGGAAACATAATACATGTGTGAATACATAGACAAACAAAGTGTCACTAGTATGCCTCTACTTGACTAGTTTGTTAATCGAAGATGGTTATGTTTCCTAACCATAGACATGTGTTGTCATTTGACTAACGGGATCACATCATTAGGAGAATGATGTGATTGACATGACCCATTCCATTAGCTTAGCACCCGATCGTTTAGTATGTTGCTATTGCTTTCTTCATGACTTATACATGTTCCTATGACTATGAGATTATGCAACTCCCGTTTGCCGGAGGAACACTTTGTGTGCTACTAAACGTCACAACGTAACTGGGTGATTATAAAGGATCTCTACAGGTGTCTCCAAAGGTACATGTTGGGTTGGCGTATTTCGAGATTAGGATTTGTCACTCCGATTGTCGGAGATGTATCTCTGGGCCCTCTCGGTAATGCACATCACATAAGCCTTGCAAGCATTGCAACTAATGAGTTAGTTGCGAGATGATGTATTACGAAACGAGTAAAGAGACTTGCCGGTAACAAGATTGAACTAGGTATTAAGATACCGACGATCGAATCTCGGGCAAGTAACATACCAATGACAAAGGGAACAACGTATGTTGTTATGCGGTCTGACCGATAAAGATCTTCATAGAATATGTGGGAGCCAATATGAGCATCCAGGTTCCGCTATTGGTTATTGACCGGAGAAATGTCTCGGTCATGTCTACATTGTTCTCGAACCCGTAGGGTCCGCACGCTTAAGGTTTCGATGACAGTTATATTATGAGTTTATGAGTTTTGATGTACCGAAGGAGTTCGGAGTCCCGGATGAGATCGGGGACATCACGAGGAGTCTCGAAATGGTCGAGACGTAAAGATCGATATATTGGACGACTATATTCGGACATCGGAAAGGTTCCGAGTGGTTCGGGTATTTTTCGGAGTACCGGGGAGTTACGGGAATACGGGAGAAGAAGTATATGGGCCTTATTGAGCTTTAGAGGAGAGGGAGAGGCAGGCCGCGCCCCCCCCCCCCCAAGGCCTAGTCCGAATTGGACTAGGGGGAGGGGCTGCGCCCCCTCCTTCCTTCTCTTCCCTCTTTCCCTTCCTTGTCTCCTACTCCTACTACATGGAAGGACTCCTAGTTGGACTAGGAAAGGGGGAATCCTACTCCCGGTGGGAGTAGGATTTCCCTAGGGCGCGCCATAGAGAGGGCCGGCCCTCCCCTCCTCCACTCCTTTATATACGGGGGCAGGGGGCACCCCATAGACACACAAGTTGATCCTCGTGATCGTTTTCTTAGCCGTGTGTGGTGCCCCCTTCCACCATACTCCTCGATAATATTGTAGCGGTGCTTAGGCGAAGCCCTGCGACGGTAGAACATCAAGATCGTCACCACGCCGTCGTGCTGACGGAACTCTTCCCCGACACTTTGCTGGATCGGAGTCCGGGGATCGTCATCGAGCTGAACGTGTGCTAGAACTCGGAGGTGCCGTAGTTTCGGTGCTTGATCGGTCGGGCCGTAAAGACGTACGACTACATCAACCGCGTTGTGCTAACGCTTCCGCTGTCGGTCTACAAGGGTACGTAGATCACACTCTCCCCTCTCGTTGCTATGCATCACCATGATCTTGCGTGTGCATAGGAAATTTTTTGAAATTACTACGTTACCCAACATGTAGGTGTTTGGGTTTTGGGTTTTTGGTTTTTTCTCACTTGATGATTTTCGCTCAAAGTCCTCAAAGGATGGGTTGCTCTCAAATGACAAGTGTCAGTTTCTCTCGGAGCAGCCAACCAGCTAGTGGTTGTAGGGGGCGGCTATTTATAGCATAGGGAGCAGCCCGACATGATAAGACATAAATGCCCTTCAATGATATGACCGTTAGGTGGATAGATATTTTGGGACAGCTGGCACATAGCACACAGCAACGGTCGGAATTTTGAGTAGCAAAATCCTCAGGGCTATCATGTTCCTCACTGTGTAGGCAATCCGCACTGGCGAATTCCTAACTCCTCATTCAGGACAAATTCCTCAGAGACCAGAAGAACCTCGTCTCTGTCACTGAAAAAATTGACTGAACTGTATGAGATTTCCAATGGCTTCACTCGAAGGGATTGGTAGGTGTAGGATTTTGAGTTGAGCATCACATGGAAATTTTTCCTTAGTATTTCCTCGACCCCCTTTAACAGTACGGTGTTTCCTATGACTCAAGAAAGAGAAAATGAAACTATGAAAACAAAAGTCTTCACGCTTCATATTCCTCGAATGAATACCAAGTCTTCACGGTCACACCATTTTCTTCACTTTCAAAGTCTTCATGAAAGTCTTCAGAAATACCAAAATCTTCAGTCGAAGATATTCATTTTTAGGGGTCGACTTTTCCTGTAAATATCAAACTCCTCATAGACTTATAGACCTGTGTACACTCACAAACGCATTAGTCCCTTAACCTATAAGTCTTCAATACACCAAAATCACTAAGGGGCACTAGATGCACTTACAATCTCCCCCTTTTTGGTGATTGATGACAATATAGGTTAAGTTTTCAACGGGGATAAACATATGAAGTGTAACTACTGATATTGAGGAATTTGATTGCAAGATATAGAAGAACTCCCCCTGAAGATGTGCATGGTGAGGAATTTTCTTTTGAAGCAATGCACACTTGAAGAGTTGAATCATGGAGATCTCCCCCTATATCTTGTAATTCATGCACGCATTTAACATATAATATGAAGAATTTGAAATGCATGATGAAATATGGTGCCTGATGAAATTCAGCATGCGTGCAATAATATTAACGAGGAATAGCATGCAGAATAGTGCATCAAAAGTATCAGAGCACAGTGCATCAAAAGTATTAGAGCACCATCGGGTTTAAGATTACAACTCGATCCAATAAAGTTTCAAAAGAACGAGAGTTGTAACTTAGCAAAAAAACGCCCATATAGTAGACCCGCTTGAAGACTAACTCATATTTATCCCCCTTTGTCATCGAATGACCAAAAGGATCGAAAATGAGGACTAACGCCCCTGAAGATAATCATGTTGAAGAAGGAGCGCCAGCATTGCTAGGGTCGTTTGTTGATGTAGGGCCTGCCGAAGTGTCGTCCAAATCTTCATGTTCATCAGTGTTGCGCGATGAAGAATATGAGCTGGCCACCAGAGAAGGAACTTTCACCTTCTTGAATTTCTTCGGTGGAGGTGCAGACCAGTCAAAATCTTCATTGAGACCCATGTTCTTCAGATCTTCTCCACCATACAGATGTGACAGGATTGCCCAGGTGCGACCGAAGACTTGATGGAGGTAGTAGTGGTTTTTCTTCACTGCATTGTGTGTGGCAGTCATGTTGTGAAGAAGTGAATCAAACTGACGCTTAACCCATTTGTGATTTCGATCCACCTTCTGGTGAAGACTAAGCAGAAGTTCACGGTCAGTCATCACACGTGGAGCAGTGGCTTGAGGAGTGGACTTGGGTGCATTGGCAGAGTCATGTGTGGCAGAGTCATCATTGGTGGAATAAGATGCAGCTTTGCGAAACTGACCATCCAATGGATGAATGCCTTCATCTATTACAGCTGGTGCCTTGCCCTTTCCATCAAGAGAGGAATATGTCTGCTTGAGGACTTCAATTGGGGGCAAGTAGCTGAGGTGATTCTGGAAATCAGCTTTGTAGTTGAGTGAAGACCTTGTTCTGAGGAATCTCATAATCCAAGGTGCATAAGGCTTCAGCTCAAACGGTGATAGTGCAACATTTGCCATAGTCCTCATGAAGAAATCGTGATAATTGACAGGAATGCCATGAACGATGTTGAATACCAGATTCTTCATGATGCCAACAATTTCCTCATCAGATGAGTCGTGGCCTTTGATGGGACTGATTGTCCTCGTAAGAATATGATAGACAGTTCTGGGCACGTACAACAATTCCTTCACGAGGAATTTGGTTCTTGGTGCCTGACCTGGTTTCAAAGGTTTCATCAGCACCTGCATGTAATGATGTATGAGGTCAGGTTCACTATAGATGCAGCGAGCTTCTTCAAGGGGAGGACTGAGTGGTAGAGCACGAAGCAATTCAGAGGCTGGTGCAGTGTAGTGAGTGTTTTCAGACATCCAGTCTAGCACCCATGAATTCACATCTTCAGCATCTCCAGTGATGTGCAGCGTTGCATAGAATTGAAGAATCAGTTCTTCATTCCAATCGCAGATGTCAGAGCAATAGTTGAGCAGTCCAGTGTCGTGAAGAACACTGAGGACTGGTGCGAAGCACGGCATAGATTCCATATCCAAGTGAGGAATATGCTCATGGTAGAAGATCTTCTCCTTGTTGAACAGCACTGAGGAATAGAAATTGGCTTGACTAGCAGTCCAGAAACGCCTCTTCCTAATGCGAGCAGAGTCATATGGGTTGTAATCTTCGAAGAATATGTGCTCACCGAAGAAATCATCAGCCTTGAACTTTTGCTTGCGTGAGAATGGATCCTTTGGCTTCGGCAGAGGAGTGTCAGTGAGTTGCATCACGACCTCAGGAATCTCAATCGCAGGTTCTTCAGGCTGAGGAATTTCTGGTTCCTCCTCAGTGGCAGTCTGTGTCGTTGGTTGTTCAGCAGCAACAGTTTCTTCAGCGCTAATGGCTGGAATTTCCTCATGGACAGATGCATTGGGATGAGTTTCTTCAGAGCCCATGTGTACAGTTTGTGTGGGGGACTAAGGAATTTGCTGTAGAGGGGTGAACATTGGTGAGTTTGGATGCTGACTTTCCCAGAATTCATCACTGATTACGGGTGTAGAGCAGCCAATGTCCACATTTTCATCTTCCATTTATTCAACGTCAGCCTCTTCAGCTGTGAACTGAGGCATAGGCGAGGAGATGATAGGTGTTGAAGGGATCGCATCCACTTCAATTTGTTTATCCAATGATTCAGACGAAGCAGAAGAAGGAGTTTCTTCATCAGATCCGCTGGGGATCACATATTCTTCATCAAAAGGAACAAGGTCCTTTGATGGCCTAGTTGAGATGGGAACAGCATCAATCGGATTTGCAAATGAGCTTGTCATAGGCTTCATTTTCTTCGGAGCTGAAGAATCTGAAGCAGCTGATGCTTTCCTTTTCTTCACTGCAGCACGCTCTGCAGCCTTGGTCTTCTTCACATCTGATGCAGATGGAAGGATTGGAGTTGAAGTTGGTGCAGGAGCAGCTGAGGAATCTGGTTGATTTTCTTCAAGCACAACTGAAAGTGCGTTATATCGACTAGAGGGGGGTGAATAGGCGATTTTTATGAAAGTCTTCAAAACGTGGAAGTTATGAAGACAAACAGTAGAGATATGCCTATTACTATGCAGCGGAAGTTAGACTACACTAGGCAAGCCATGGTCAAGTATCAACAGAGTGAAAGCACAGTGACAAATAGCTGTAGTGTAATAAGGATCAGGTAGGAAGATACTATGAAGCCAAACAGATCATACACTCACGTTGTGAAGACAAAAGATAGAACAGACAAGCAATGACTTCACAATGAGTGATCAGTAAGTAAAAGGAAGTGAAGATGAAACCAGTGACTCGTTGAAGACAATGATGTGTTGGACCAGTTCCAGTTGCTGTGAGAACTGTACGTCTGGTTGGAGCGGCTAGGTATTTAAACCTTAGGACACACAGTCCCGGACACCCAGTCCTGAACATGCAGCTCAGGACACCAAGTCCTCACCGTATTCTCCTTGAGCTAAGGTCACATAGTCCTTGCCCAATCACTCTGGTAAGTCTTCAAGGTAGACTCCCAAACCTTCACAGACTTCGTTCACTGGCAATCCACAATGTCTCTTGGATGCTCAGAACGCGACGCCTAACCGTCTGGAGGATTCACAGTCCTCAAGTGTAATAAGTCTTCAGATCACACAGACAAGAAGACTTAAGTGATGCCCAATTTACTCTGGCTCTGGGTGGTTAGGGCTTTCTCCTCGCTAGGAATTTTCTCTCAAAGGCTTCGAGGTGGGTTGCTCTCAAACGACAAAAGTCGTGCACTGAAATCTGAGCAGCCAACCGTTTATGGTTGTAGGGGGTGGGCTATTTATAGCCACTTGGCAACCCGACCTGATTTGTCCGAAATGACCCTGGGTCACTAAGGAACTGACAGTGTCTCAACGGTCAGATTTCAAACTCTCATGGCAACTTTACTTGGGCTACAAGCAAAGCTGACTTGTCCGGCTCTGGACAGGATTCGCTCTCATTGCCTTCACTCGAAGACACAGATTTTTGGTTTAGGCATCACTTCAGTCATTCTAACTGGTTCTCCTGGACCCCACTTAACAGTATGGTGGTTCCTATGACTCAACACAAAAGAAAAAGAACTACGAAAGATCTAAGTCTTCGAGCTCCATAGGCTTCATATCGTGTCTTCTCTTGTCATAGTCTTTAATGTGAATATCTTCATATACCACCTTTGACTTCAATGTCTTCATACATTTTTAGGGGTCATCTCTGGTAGTAAAACCGAATCAATGAGGGACTTCTACCTGTGTTATCCTGCAATTCTCACAAACACATTAGTCCCTCAACTAGGTTTGTCGTCAATACTCCAAAACCAACTAGGGGTGGCACTAGATGCACTTACAATCTCCCCCTTTTTGGTGATTGATGACAAACTAGTTGAAGTTTTCAATGGGGAATATAGTCTGTGAAATTGTAAAGGATAAGGAATTGTCTTCATAAGTTGCAAGGGCTCCCCCTGAAGATGTGCATATAAGTTAATTTGCTTTTGAAATGCAAATGCACATGGCAGGTTGTACTTGTGGAGATCCACTTCAGCTTATGATGACAATCCACTATGCATGTGAAAGTATATGAAGATAATGGCATGCATAATGAAAAATGGACGTCTGCAGAATGAGATAAGTGCGGAATTTATCTTCGCACATGCGGAATTTATCTTCGCAAAACGGGGTGGCAAACAAGTAGCAGACGACCATCTGGTTTAAGTGTTACAACTCATAAGAACCAAATATAGCAGAAAAAACGAGAGTTGTAAGCACGAAGCAAAATGTAAGGCACCCGCCTATATGAACCCGCTTGAAGACTATCAATCTCATATGCTTCTCCCCCTTTTGTCAGTAATGACCAAAAAGGTTTGAAGACATAGAGCCTCTACTCGTTCCCATGAGGAGTAGATGAAGTAGCAGGGTTGTTGGTGTTGTTTGGCGGTGCAGAAGAGCTTGGAGGTGCTGAAGCAGGTGGCGGTGAGGTAGCATCGTCTTCTTCATCAATGATTCTGACAGTGACTGTGGCAGCAGAGGAAGAAAACTCAGAATCTTCAAGAGATGGAGTCCCCATCAGCACAGCTCTTCGAGGAGGTGTGGAGTCAAATTTGAATCTCTCAGTGAAGCCATCCTCTTGAAGATCAGCTTCAGAAAGCATCATCGTTAGCCCTTTCCATGTGCGGCGACAGGTTTCATGGGCAATGAAAGCGTTCTTGGTGGCAAGATTTCGGATGCGATTTACATCCACCAAGAGGCTCTTCATCTGTCTCTTCAACCAGTCATGATGCCTATCCTGCTTTTGATGAAGGGCCACAAGAAGCTCTCGGTCGTTGAGAACACGAGTGCGCTTCTTGGGTCTTGAAGCAGTGGCACTGTCAGTGGCTTCAGTTGAAGCAGGGTGTGGTGCACATCTAGTGCCAGCCAAAGGATACACCCTGGAGATGGCTTCAACACCTTCAACGTTCTGAGTGAAGCTCTGGTGTTCTGCATTCTGAAGACTCAAAGGTTGCTTGGCAGGCTCAGGATATATAGCTTCAGCAGAGGTATCCACATCTGGCAAGAAGATCCGATGGTTGCGGGCTGAGGGCTGATATGAGATCGCAGAGTGAAGCTTGATCAGTCTCATTACCCAAGGAGCATAGAACTTCAAACCAAGTAAATCTGAGCCTGATGCAACAAGTTGGCGTATGAAGAAGTCCTGTGCGTTGAAGCATTTTCCATGAAGGATACAAAATATCAGAGTCTTCATTGCACCCGCGAACCTTGAGCTTTTGCATGCTTCTTCAGAAAGTTTTCCTTTAGTTCGTGCAACATGATCTTGAAGCTCTTCACTTCTTGCACGCTGAGCTTGGCCATATTCTTCTTGAACTGAGCCTTTTCATGATCAATTTTTTGCTTCAGTTCAACAATGCGCTGGGCAATTGCAAGTTCTGAAGCAATAGCGCCTTGGAAGGCGACGCTGAGGCCAACGGGCAGCTGCAGATCTTCGAAGCTGATGTTTGGTGTGGCAAACCATTCGTCGATGAAGTTGTGGATGATGGCGACATCAAAGAGAGGCAAATTGTTGAAGATTTCAGCTTCTTCTTTGCTCTTGATGAGCTACTCGAGAGCGTCATCTCCAAGATCTTCATCACTTGACAGATCAATGGCTTCGCTGCGCAGAATGGCAGCAGCTGTGAGCTCTTTGCCGGTGTGTGGCTAAGGCATCTTGGCCTTCTGGGGCTTGGAGACGCGGGATACGTCTTCAGACTGCACACTATCTTCAGGAGGTGCAGTTGCCAATGGCTTCGCCCTTGAGATTTTTGGTGAAGGGGCTGGCTTTGAAGCTTTTGGCTTCTTTGACTGCTTTGGCTTTGGTACAGCAGGAGCTTCATCAGACTCAGAGTCAGCTGGAGGGTCATTCACGGCAGTCCCTTGGACTAAGATGCGGGTGATGAGGCCCTCAAGGTTGGCATACGGACCGATGATATTGGGTTCTGCGTCGCGTGTGCCATCTGCCCTTGGTGCAGAGTGACCAGGGTTGAAGTCTAACCCCAACTTCTTCTTGTTCTGCTTCGCTGAGTTCTGGGCAAACTGGAAGTTGCGCTTGAACAGATTGTCATCACGACACCAGAGTAGTGACGACGGATGTGCTTCAGCAGGCTGTGGTCCTCGGACCATGCATGGGTAGAAGCCTTGAGCAATGGCTTCATCTCTGGTCCTGGGTATGAGGTTCTTGTAAAGGATGTCCCCCACGGTCTCTTGATGGCACTTTTCTCAGCATACTCCTGGGTGACGAAGCGGTATTGGAACCATTGTTCTACCCAATAGCGTCGAATCCATTGGATTCGAGTCTTGCGCTGACCATAATTCTCTTCAGGATCTGTTTTGTACATTTCTGCCAGTTCATCAGGCAGATCTTTGGATGTTCCTCCACGTCTCTGTCTGCCCCCCTTCCTTGCTGCTGTTTCTGAAGCCATAAACTTTAACTTGGAAGGCTTCAAGACGTTCAAAGGCTTCAAAGGCTTTCTTTTGCTGGACCAACAGGAACTGGCTTCAGGAGAATTTATGTGATGTTGTAAGAACTCTGCAAATGAATGCAGACTATGAGAACCAAAGGATTCTCCCACGGACATGTACCTGTGACAGCATTAAGGTGCAAGGGAAGGGGAAGAGGTCATATGCATTCTCAGAAGATTTTGAAGATAAATCAGTTTAGAAGGCATTGACCTCATCGTGCAAAGACATTCACTCATAGATAAGAAGTTGGTTCCAGATTTGTACGAATCCACATATCAGTACAAGTGAGGAATCTAACTACTTTATGAAGCACAAGTGAATATACTAGGCATGTTATGAGATGCAGATTGAGAGAAATCTAGCTTGTGTGAACATAAACTTCTTGTGGTAGAAAGTGACAGATCAATAGGATCAACGGTGCTGTAAAAAGGTAGTTTTATTTACCACACTGAGAACTGCTAGACGGAGCAAGAGATGAGGCCGAGCAGTTCACTCGTCCGTGCCCTAACTTGGTGACGGAGGAGACCTACGGCGACGGCGGAGAGGACGATGTCCGCGGTCGGCGTGAAGACGGCGTCGGAGAGGTTGCGGCAGCGAAGCGCTTCGTCGCCGGCGTCGTCGAGAGCTAGCGGTGGCGCTAGGGTTCGTGCGAGGGTGGAAGAAGAGATAGTTACCGCAGTGAGTGTGTATTTATAGGCACAGGGGCGGCACTGTGCTGTTACACAGGTGCCCCTGGCGATTCGCATCTGAGGAACGCGTGGCCAGTTTGCGGAAGTTTGGGGTTTGTTCCACGTCCCACGCATGCCTGGATTGTCGGGTGGTCGTTCCTGCTTCTCCGGATTTTATGTGGAGGAATGAGCATTGAAGACGGACTTTATGGTTGTCTCTATATCTTCTGCTGACTAGGACGCAGTGAAGCCATTCGACAGTTTCAATAGAATGCATATGACTTGGATAGATAGAGTTTGAGATAGAAAGCATAGAGAAGTTGGGGTCCAATCACATTCACTTAGTTCAAAAGATTCAACACGAAGATATAGCTATAAGTGAATGCTATAGAGGACAGAATACTAGCATATATATATATATATATATATATATATATATATATATACATATATATATATATATATATAATCAACATAGTGAAGATAATCATGAAAATATGTTGAGTTCGAAGCCAAACCAAATGTGAAGACATTGCAAGGTAACGCCATGAGTGAAACACTTCAAAATAGATCGTTTGGTGGTGGCGTTACCCACGGTATAGGAAGTATTAGACCCAGACACGGCGCACAATTATCGTGGCGCTCCGAAGTCAAATTCCACATTAATGTATTCACACTTAGAATGTATGTCTTCATTGATTGAAGATATACTTTACTTTGTGTGTTGCACATCTAAGTCATCATATGAACAAGTGTTAGGATGTGTGCCTGATCACAGGACATTTGAGGATTCCAGGATATTTAGCTCACACCGTAACTTGCAAAACCTCTTCTCATCCAAGGGCTTGGTGAAGATATCTGCCAATTACTCTTCAGTGTTGACGTGTATGATATCAATGTCTTCCTTCACAACATGATCTCTGAGAAAGTGATGACGAATTTCAATGTGTTTTGTCTTCGAGTGCTGAACTGGGTTGTTGGCAATCTTGATGGCGCTTTCGTTGTCGCAGTAAAGTGGCACTTGCTTCAGATGAATTCCATAGTCCTTGAGTGTTTGCTTCATCCATAGAAGTTGAGCGCAGCAAGATCCAGCAGCAATGTATTCAGATTCAGCAGTGGAGAGAGATACACAGTTCTGCTTCTTTGAAGACCAACATACAAGTGATCGTCCCAGAAAGTGACATGTGCCTGATGTAGACTTGCGATCAACTTTGTCACCAGCATAGTCAGCATCCGAGAATCCAACCAAATCAAACTCTGAGCCCTTTGGATACCATAATCCTAGAGTTGGGGTGTGAGCCAAATATCGAAGAATTCGCTTCACAGCTAAGTGATGCGACTCCTTTGGTGCCGCTTGAAATCGAGCACACATGCAAACACTAAGCATAATATCTGGCCTAGATGCACATAGATAAAGTAAAGAACCAATCATGGAGCGGTATACCTTTTGATCGAACTCTTTACCATTGTCGTCGGGACCCAGATGATGTTTGACTGGCATTGGTGTTGTGAAGCCTTTGCAGTCTTGCATACCGAACTTCTTCAGGCAATCTTTGAGATACTTCTCTTGAGATATGAAGATGCCATTGAGTTGTTGTCGTATTTGAAGACCAAGGAAGAACTTCAGCTCCCCCATCATGGAGATCTGATATTGCTCTTGCATCATATATCCAAACTCTTCACTATACTTCTGATTTGTGCAGCCGAAGATAATGTCATCCACATATATTTGGCACACAAACAGTTCACCATCATATGTCTTCGTGAAAAGAGTGGGATCCAGGGAACCAGGTATGAAGCCTTTGCTCTTCAGGAAGTATTTGAGTGTGTCATACCAGGCCCTAGGGGCTTGTTTGAGGCCATACAGTGCCTTGTTGAGCTTGTATACCATGTCAGGATGTTTTGGATTTTCAAAGCCAAGCGGTTGTGCAACATACACTTCTTCTTCAATCTTGCCATTGAGAAAGGCACTCTTCACATCCATTTGATATAGAAGTATGTTATGATGATTTGCATAGGCTAGCAGTATGCGTATGGCTTCAAGCCTAGCCACAGGAGAAAATGTTTCATCGAAATCAATGCCTTCCACTTGAGTATATCCTTGAGCAACGAGACGAGCTTTGTTTCTGACAACTTGACCATGCTCATCTTGCTTGTTGCGGTATATCCATTTGGTGCCTATTATGTTGTGCTTCCGTGGATCAGGACGCTTAACCAGTTCCCATACATTATTCAGCTCAAACTGTTGAAGCTCTTCTTGCATAGCTTGAATCCATTCAGGTTCCATGAAGGCTTCTTCAACTTTCTTGGGTTCTGATATTGAGACGAATGCGAAGTGCCCACAGAAATTTGCTAGCTGAGTTGCCCTTGAACGAGTGAGTGGACCAGGTGCATTGATGCTGTCAATTATTCTGTCAATCTGCACTTCATTGGCAACACGAGGATGTACAGGGCGAAGACTTTGCTCATGCTGATCTGTGTTGTTGTTGGGAGGAATGTCTTCAGGCTGAGCATTGTCTTCATGTTGATCAGGTGCTGAGATGATAAGTTCTTCTTCAGGTTGAGCTTCAGAAGGTATAATCTCTCCAGTTCCCATTAGCTTGATTGATTCACTAGCTGGAATTTCATCTAGCACATTTGGCAGTTGCTCTCTTTGTGAACCATTTGTCTCATTGAACCGCACATCCACTGTTTCAACCACTTTGTAATGAAAGAGATTGAAGACTCTGTAGGAGTGCGAATCCTTTCCATATCCAAGCATGAAACCCTCATGTGCTTTTGGTGCAAACTTTGAGGTGTGGTGTGGGTCCTTGATCCAACACCTTGCGCCAAATACTCTGAAGTAACTGACATTTGGCTTCTTGCCAGTTAGGAGTTCATAAGATGTCTTGTTCAGAAGCTTGTGAAGATAAACACGATTGATTGTATGGCATGCAGTGTCAATGGCTTCAGTCCAGAATTTTCTTGGAGTCTTGTATTCATCTAGCATCGTTCTGGCCATCTCAATGAGTGTTCTGTTCTTGCGTTCGACGACGCCATTCTGCTGTGGCATGTACGGAGCTGAGAATTCATGTGTGATGCCCAAGGTATCAAGATATGTATCAAGGCCAGTATTCTTGAATTCAGTGCCATTGTCACTTCTGATGTGCTTTATCTTGGCGCCAAAATTGTTCATAGCACGATTGGCGAAGCGTCTGAAGACATCCTGCACTTCAATCTTGTAAAGAATTATGTGCACCCAAGTATATCTAGAATAATCATCAACAATAACGAATCCATAGAGGCAAGCAGTAGTAGTAAAAGTTGAATAGTGAGTGGGACCGAAAAGATCCATGTGGAGCAGTTCGAAGGGTTGAGTAGTAGTCATGATTGTCTTCGAAGGATGTTTTGCCCTCATCATCTTCCCTGCTTCACAGGCACCACATACGTGATCTTTCTTTAACTTGACACCCTCGATGCCTATGACATGTTTCTTCTTTGCAAGGGTGTGGAGGTTCCTCATGCCAGCATGCCCAAGCCACCGATGCCAAAGCCAGCATTCTGAAGCTTTTGCAAGAAGACATACTGCAAGTTGTGGCCCTGCTAAGAAATCTACCACATACAAATCATCCTTCCGATACCCTTCAAACACTAGAGACTTGTCAGATTCCATTAGTACAAGGCAACGATATTTTCCAAACATTACGATCATGTTCAAATCGCAAAGCATTGAGACAGACATTAAGTTGAAGCCAAGGGATTCAACAAGCATGACTTTATCCATGTGTTGATCCCTTGAGATTGCAACTCTACCTAGACCCAATACCTTACTTTTACCAGTGTCAGCAAATGTGATGTGGCTCTTGTCGGATGGACGCAAAGTTGAGTCCATAAGAAGACTTCTTTTGTCAGTCATGTGATTTGTACACCCACTATCAATAATCCATTCTGAAGACTTTGAAGACGCTGGTGTCGTACCCTACAGTGCAGTTAGGGGATAGGCTTCACGGAGAGAATTGTGAAGCAAAAACATTTGACGAACCAGTGGGTTATGAAAACTTAGATCCAGATTAAGACTAATAGGGAGAGTAGCATGCGATTCAGGAACGAAGTACATAATGATGCCATTCGGGCATTTTATCTTGCGCCCTACAAGATTTTTAAGGTCCCCAGCAATGGCGTCAGAAGATTTTGGTTTTCTGCTGGAGACCTTTCCCTGCAAAAGAGAGTTAAGCTTCTTTAACCACCCACATCTTCAAGGGTGGCTTAGAAGCAATAAGTCTAAGTGCAGCATCTGAGAATTTTGGCTTTGGAGCCCTAGCAAACAGTCTAGCAGGCGAACAATAGTACTCATAAGAATAGGCAGAATAGTTCTTGGTCATATGAACATGACGGTTTGATGAACCGCTCTCATATTCATATGCCTGAGTATGGTTCCCCTGCAAAACATTTGCGTTAGTGTGACTCAGGTGAGTCCTTTGTCTGTATGAAGCCTTTGGACCGTATGATGCCTTTGGTCTGAGGTTTGTCTTCTTCATGTGAGGTGTCATGAAGACATTCACAGGAAGATTTTCCAGACATGTTTTCGGAACCCAGATCTTCTTCATAGGCGGTCCATTCCTGCAGTTAGTACCAATGTACCTGGCAAACACTTCACCATTCTGATTCTTAAACAGTTTATAGTTTGCATCAAAGGATTCATCAATGATAATGGGGTTAGCACAAGTGAAGCCAGATAAATTGGATGGATCTGCTGAAGGTTCCTTTGCAGCAACCCATGTGGTTTTGGGGTACTGCTCAGGTTTCCAGTAAGAGCCATCTGCATTTATTTTCCTTACGAACCCAACACCCTCTTTCCAAGGGTTTCGGTTCAGAATCTGCTTCTTGAGGACATCACATAATGTCTGATGTCCTTTAAGACTTTTGTACATCCCTGTTTCAAGCAATGTCTTCAACCTAGCATTCTCGCAATAGCAGTGGTATCCTCAGCAGAGGGGTTAGTTACCACATCAACAGTTGAAGATATTGCAACAGCAGTAGCAGTGGAACATTCAGCAACAGAAGTAGCATTATCACGCTCAATGCAGTTAAGACATGGTGGTTCAAATCCTTCCTGAGCGGAACTGATCTATTCGGCGCGAAGTGACTTGTTTTCCTTTTGAAGATCTTCATGAGCCGCTCTCAATTTCTCAAGTTCTTGCTTCCTTTGAAGATAATCATAGGAAAGCTTTTCATGAGTTGTTGAGAGAGTATCAAGACGATCTTCAAGTTCCTGATACTTAACGTGAAGATTTTTTATGTCTTCAATTAAGGATTCAGATCAAGTCATTTCAGCACCCAACAGATCATCGCTTCTGTCTAACAGTTTTTGAATATGTTCCATGGCCTTTTGTTGTTCAGTTGCAATTTTAGCAAGTGTTTTGTAGCTGGGTTTTGAATCACACTCAGAGTCATCGTCACTGGATGTTTGATAGCGAGTAGTGCGTGTGTTTACCTTGGCACCGCGTGCCATGAAGCAGTAGGTAGGAGTGGAGTCGTCCTTGTCATTTGCATCGGTGTCGGTGATGAAGTCATTGTCTTCAGTGTTGAAGATGGACTTGGTGACGTATGCTGTAGCCAGACTTGCAATGCCAGAATCAGACTCCTCCTCAGACTCCACCTCTGCCTCCTCAGAAGCGGACTCCTCCTCAGAATCCATTTCCTTGCCAACAAACGCACATGCCTTGCCAGATGAGCTCTTCTTGTGTGATGAAGACTTTGAGGAAGACTTGGAAGAAGACTTTGAGTATTTCTTCTTCTTCTTCTTGTCGTCAGAGTCATATTCCTTGCTCTTCTTCTTCCTTCTGTTCTCATTGTCCCACTGTGGACACTCAGAGATGAAGTGTCCAGTTTTCTTGCACTTGTGGCATGTTTTCTTCTTGTAGTCATGAGCAGAAGCTTCATCATTCCTTGAGCTTGATCGTGAAGACTTTCTGAAGCCTTTCTTCTTGGTGAACTTTTGGAACTTCTTCACAAGCATTGCAAGTTCCCTTCCAATGTCTTCAGGATCATCAGAACTGCTGTCAGATTCTTCTTCAGATGAGGAAACAACTTTTGCCTTCAAGGCACGAGTTCGCCCATAGTTTGGACCGTAGATATCTCTTTTCTCAAAAAGCTGAAACTCATGTGTGTTGAGCCTCTCAAGTATGTCAGACGGATCGAGTGTCTTGAAATCAGGACGTTCTTGAATCATTAGGGCTAGGATGTCAAACGAACTATCAAGTGATCTCAGCAGCATCTTGACGATTTCATGTTTGGTGATCTCAGTGGCGCCGAGGGCTTGAAGCTCATTTGTGATGTCAGTGAGCCGGTAAAATGTGTGCTGGACATTCTCATTGTCATTTCGCCTGAAGTGGTTGAAGAGATTGCGAAGGACATTGATTCTTTGATCTCTCTGGGTTGAGATGCCTTCATTGACCTTGGAGAGCCAGTCCCAGACCAGCTTGGATGTCTTCAAAGCACTCACACGGCCATACTGTCCTTTGGTCAGATGACCACAGATGATGTTCTTGGTAGTAGAGTCCAGTTGAACGAATTTCTTGACATCAGCAGCAGTGACACCTTCTCCAGCTTTGGGAACGCCGTTCTCGACGACATACCACAGGTCGACGTCAATGGCTTCAAGATGCATACGCATCTTATTCTTCCAGTAGGGATATTCAGTTCAATCGAAGACGGGGCACGCAGCGGAGACTTTGATTATCCCTGCAGTCGACATAGCTAAAACTCCAGGTGGTTAAACCGAATCACACAGAACAAGGGAGCACCTTGCTCTGATACCAATTGAAAGTGCGTTATACCGACTAGAGGGGGGGTGAATAGGCGATTTTTATGGAAGTCTTCAAAACGTGGAAGTTAAGAAGACAAACAGTAGAGATATGCCTATTACTATGCAGCGGAAGTTAGACTACACTAGGCAAGCCATGGTCAAGTATCAAAAGAGTGAAAGCACAGTGACAAATAGCTGTAGTGTAATAAGGATCAGGTAGGAAGATACTATGAAGCCAAACAGATCATACACTCACGTTGTGAAGACAAAAGATAGAACAGACAAGCAATGACTTCACAATGAGTGATCAGTAAGTAAAAGGAAGTGAAGATGAAACCAGTGACTCGTTGAAGACAATGATGTGTTGGACCAGTTCCAGTTGCTGTGACAATTGTACGTCTGGTTGGAGCGGCTAGGTATTTAAACCTTAGGACACACAGTCCCGGACACCCAGTCCTGAACACGCAGCTCAGGACACCAAGTCCTCACCGTATTCTCCTTGAGCTAAGGTCACATAGTCCTCGCCCAATCACTCTGGTAAGTCTTCAAGGTAGACTCCCAAACCTTCACAGACTTCGTTCATTGGCAATCCACAATGTCTCTTGGATGCTCAGAATGCGACGCCTAACCGTCTGGAGGATTCACAGTCCTCAAGTGTAATAAGTCTTCAGATCACACAGACAAGAAGACTTAAGTGATGCCCAATTTACTCTGGCTCTGGGTGGTTAGGGCTTTCTCCTCGCTAGGAATTTTCTCTCAAAGGCTTCGAGGTGGGTTGCTCTCAAACGACAAAAGCCGTGCACTGAAATCTGAGCAGCCAACCGTTTATGGTTGTAGGGGGTGGGCTATTTATAGCCACTTGGCAACCCAACCTGATTTGTCCGAAATGACCCTGGGTCACTAAGGAACTGACACGTGTCTCAACGTCAGATTTCAAACTCTCATGGCAACTTTACTTGGGCTACAAGCAAAGCTGACTTGTCCGGCTCTGGACAGGATTCGCTCTCATTGTCTTCACTCGAAGACATAGGTTTTTGGTTTAGGCATCACTTCAGTCATTCTAACTGGTTCTCCTGGACCCCACTTAACAGTACGGTGGTTCCTATGACTCAACACAAAAGAAAAAGAACTACGAAAGATCTAAGTCTTCGAGCTCCATAGGCTTCATATCGTGTCTTCTCTTGTCATAGTCTTCAATGTGAATATCTTCATATACCACCTTTGACTTCAATGTCTTCATACATTTTAGGGGTCATCTCTGGTAGTAAAACCGAATCAATGAGGGACTTCTACCTATGTTATCCTGCAATTCTCACAAACACATTTGTCCCTCAACTAGGTTTGTTGTCAATACTCCAAAACCAACTAGGGGTGGCACTAGATGCACTTACAACAACTGATGCAGTTGCCCTGAGTTCTTCAGTTTCTTCAGGCACACCACTAGTGGGTGCCCTGGCAATTTCTTCAGCGGCTGGAATGCAGTCATCAGCCCTGGAACTCACATTATCTTCAGCAGCCTGATTGTCATCAGCGGTGCTGGCATTTTCTTCAGTAGGCTGAGCAGATGCTTCAGCCTGAGGAATTTCCTGTCACATTGAGTCTGCAACATTGGAAGTGAAGTTATCCACAAGTTTCACAAAACGAACCTTGGCTCCAAGCCAATCAGCGTGATATGCTTCAAAGTCATCACTGAGTTTCTTAATCTCAGTCTGAATAGTGGCAAGTTCTTCAGTTGTCATAGAGACAATGTTTTTCTTCAGATAGCACTCTTTCTTGTATTGTGCTTTCTTGATTTGCCTAGCCTTCTCAAATTTCCACTTTTCTTCTTGAATGAAGTGGGTCAGCATGTGATTCTGGCCAAGAGTCAGCTTGAATTCAGGCAAGGGAGTGTTAGGGTCCTTGTGCCAATCATCAATGTAGTCGAGGATCAGCTTGGGATCCAAAAGCAGTGGCACCTCTGATCCTTTGGCTCTAGCGGCCCTGACTTGCCTGTCTCTGATGATTTCTGCAAGTTCATCATCATCAGCTTCGTCTTCATCAGACGGCACTCGGAAAGCGATTTGCTTCTTTTGAGGACTTGGGCGAGGACCTCATCCAGTAGTGACCTTTGTCTTTAGCAGTGAGGGGCCAGCTGAGGAACTTGGTGCAGCTGAGGAACTAGCTGAGGCACCTGAGGCAATGGAGATGCCGACAGTCCTTTGGCACGAGGCAAGATGCACAGGTGCTGAGGATTTAGGCGGAACAGCTGGAGGTTTTGGCGGAGGAGCTGAGGACTTTGGAGGAATAGGAGCAGCATGAGGAATTGGCCGTGAGGGCTTTGAGGATTCTATCCGTGAGGGCATTGTTGGTGGAGCACTTGGCTTGCGCGCAGGCTTCTTTGACATAGCCTTCTTTGGCTTGACAGCAAAGGCCTCAGCAGAGGCAGCAGCAGCAGCAGAGTCTTCATTGAATTTCCTCACTGCTTCTTTGGCTTGCTTAGCCAACTTGGCTTGGCGCTTGACTCATTCATCAGGATAGTCCTCACCGCGCTTGAGGCTAGTGGGATCAGCGATTTGGCCAGGTGCCAATGGAGCTCTTGGGCATGGAGGATTGAGTGCGAATTTCTTCATGTACTTAGGAGTGACATATCTGTACTCCCTCCATTCTCTTGCCCATCTCCTCTCTATCCTCTGTTTGCGCACTTTGCGCTCATTCTTGGTTTCCTCAGCAGGTGTCCAGTACCCAGCATATATGTCATCAGGGATCTCAAACGTTGTATTTACCTCAGGCCTCTTTCCTCCCTTCTGTGGCTTCTTACCATCAGCCATTTTCTTTAGTTGAGGAATTTGAATAATTGAATTCTCTGAAGAAGTATGCAACTTTTCTTCGAGGAACGCTGCAAATGAGTTAAGTTGATGAGAACCTAGTGATTCAATAGCTAACATGTGTACCTGTGAACAGAGTATAGTTGCGAGGAATTTCGAGAGGTCATATGCGTTCTCAGAAGGTTTTTCAAAAAGAACAAGTTTGAGGAATTTGACCAGATGAGTCTTGAAGATTTTCACTGAGCGTTCTTTGTCTTAGGTTCCAGAGTTGTATAGATCGAAGATCCACACAATTGAGGAATCTTGAAGAAAAATGATGCTTAGAGAAACGAATCAAGAACAGATGACTTGTGAGGTGTTCAGTGTGTGAAGATATGAAGAAAAACACTTTTGAAGATTTTGTAGATAATCATTCGAATCAACGAGGGTAGTAAAAGTGACTTTTAATTACCCTGGACGAAGAACACGACGAACTGGAGTGAGGAGATGTGAAGTTCGTCTGTGCAGATCTTCCACGCCCTAACTTGGCGGAGGAAGACGGCTACGGCGGCGGCGGAGTGAAGATGTCCGCGGTCGGCGCGAGTACGTCGGCGACGAGGTTGAGGCAGTGAAACTCTTCCTCCCCGGCGGCGATGAAGTAGCGGCAGTGCTAGGGTTTGAGAAGCTCGAGCTGGAGAGAGAGGTTGAGCAGAGTAAAAGAAGTGAGGAAGGGAAGGAGGGGTATTTATAGCCACGGTGAAAAACTGCTCGCCCGAAGAAATTGGACGAACGTGCCCCTGACCCTTCTCATTCGCATGACATGTGTCACCCACGTAGTGAGAGGTGGAGATCGTGTTAGATCGTGGGTGAGTGGATAAGTGTATCGTGGGATGCGGAACGGTTTGAGCGGCAAAGCCGAAATTTTTGATAAGATAGGTTTTAAAGTTCCGTTCGCAATTTCTTCAGCTGACAAGGACACAGTGAAGATTTTGAACGAGTTTCAAATAGAACGCACATGAAGAATTTGTGAACAGATTGGGTTGAGTATAGCATAGAGGGGAAGGGTCCGATCACATTCACTTAGCAGAAAACCAACTTGAAGAAATAGCAATAAGTGAATGCTATAGAGGACATAAACTCATATATATATATATATATATATATATATATATATATATATATATATATATATATATATATATATATATATATATAGCCAATGAAGAAAAACAACAGAACAAGTGAAGACAATGCAAAGTTGAAGAATATGAATAATTGAGGAATTTCAACTTTTGGTGGTGGCGTGACCCACCGTATAAGAATGATGATTTCAGACACCGCGTACAATTATCGTAGGGTTCTGAGAATCAAATTCTTCGTTAATTTCTTCACACTAAGAGTGTTATTCTTCATTGATTGAAGAAAAACGTTTATTCATGTGTTGCACATCTAAGTCATCAATTTTGCATAAGTGTTAGGATGAGTGTCCTTTTCGAAGAACATTCGAAGATTTTAGGATATTTAGCTCACACCACAACTTGCTAAATCTCTTCTCATCCAAGGGCTTTGTGAAGATATCGGCTAGCTGTTCTTCAGTCTTCACATGCTCAATAGAAATGTCGCCCTTCAACACATGATCACGAAGAAAATGATGACGAATCTGAATGTGCTTTGTCTTCGAGTGCTGAACTGGGTTGTGAGCAATCTTGATGGCACTCTCATTGTCACATAAGAGAGGCACATTCTTCATGTTGACGCCATAGTCCTTGAGAGTTTGCTTCATCCATAGCAATTGGGCACAGCAAGAACCAGCGGCAATGTACTTAGCTTCAGCAGTAGATAGTGACACGCAGTTCTGTTTCTTCGAGGACCAACAGACCAAAGATTGTCCGAGGAAATGACATGTACCAGATGTTGACTTGTGATCCACATGATCACCAGCATAGTCAGAGTCAGAATATCCAACAAGATCAAAAGCCGAGCCCTTGGGGTACCATAATCCAAGTGTTGGTGTGTGAGCTAGATATCGAAGAATATGCTTCATAGCCTTATGGTGTGATTCCTTTGGTGTAGCTTGAAATCGAGCACACATGCAAACACTAAGCATTATATCTGGCCTAGATGCACATAAGTACAATAAGGAGTCTATCATGGAGCGGTATACCTTATGATCGAAGTCAATACCATTTTCATCAGTGCATAGATGGCCATTTGTGGGCATAGGAATTTTGACGCCTTTGCAATCTTGCATGCCGAATTTCCTCAGTACATCCTTGAGGTATTTCTCCTGAGAGATGAATATGCCATTGTGTTGTTGACGAATTTGAAGACCTAAGAAGAATTTCAAATCTCCCATCCTAGACATTTGATATTCTTCACTCATCATATAGGCAAATTCATCACTATAACGTTGGTCAGTACAGCCAAAGATAATATCATCAACATATACTTGGCACACAAACAATTCACCATCATAAGATTTAGTGAAAAGAGTAGGGTCGAGTGAACCGGGTTTGAAGCCTTTCTTCATGAAGAGTTCCTTCAAGGTATCATACCAAGCCCATGGGGCCTGCTTGAGTCCATAGAGGGCCTTGTTGAGTCTGAAGACTTTGTCAGGATTCTTTGAATCTTCAAAACCTGGGGGTTGAGCAACATATACTTCTTCCTCAAGCTTACCATTGAGGAATGCACTTTTCACATCCATTTGATATAAAATGATATCATGATGGTTAGCATAAGCAAGTAATATGCGAATAGCCTCAAGTCTAGCAACAGGTGCAAAAGTTTCATCGAAATCAATTCCTTTAACCCGTGTGTAGCCTTGAGCTACAAGCCGTGCCTTATTCCTCACCACAAGGCCATTTTCATCTTGCTTGTTGCGGTAGATCCACTTTGTGCCGATGATATTGTGCTTGCGAGGATCTGGACGTTTGACCAGTTCCCAGACATTGTTGAGCTCGAACTGATGTAATTCCTCTTGCATGGCCTGAATCCACTCAGGCTCCAGAAATGCTTCATCTACCTTAGTGGGCTCTGTAATAGAGACAAAAGCATACTGCCCACAAAAGTTAGACAAATGTGAAGCTTTTGAGCGTGTGAGAGGACCTGGCACTTTGATGTCATTGATGATCTTTTCAACTTGCACTTCTTTTGCAATGCGAGGATGAGCTGGTTGTCGTTGAAGAGTTTGATCAGCGTTTTCTTCAGCACCATTTTCTTCAGCATTTTCTTCAGGTGCATTAGCTCGACGTTCTTCATGTTCTGGAATGAATTCTTCAGCAGATTCTTCAGTAGGAATGACATCCTCAGTAGCCTTGAACTTGATAGTTTCCTCAGGTGCTGGTTCATCTAACACAGTAGGTAGGTGCTCTCTTTGCGAGCCATTAGTTTCATCGAACCGCACATCTATAGTTTCAACAACTTTGTGAAGAACGTTGTTGAAGACTCTGTAGGTGTGCGAGTCCTTTCCGTAACCAAGCATAAAACCTTCATGTGCTTTCGGTGAAAATTTTGAGTTGTGATGAGGATCTCTAATCCAACATTTAGCACCGAAGACTTTGAAATAATTTACATTGGGTTTCTTATCAGTGAGGAGTTCATACGCAGTCTTTTTGAAGAATTTGTGAAGATATGCTCTGTTGATGATGTGGCATGCAGTATCGATTGCCTCAGTCCAGAAACGACGAGGCGTTTTGTATTCATCAAGCATAGTGCAAGCCATCTCAGTAAGAGTCCTGTTCTTGTGCTCCACGACGCCATTCTGCCGAGGAGTGTAAGGAGAAGATAACTCATGAGTAATACCAAGTTCATCAAGATAGTCATCGAGACCAGAATTCTTGAACTCAGTGCCATTGTCACTTCTGATGTGCTTGATCTTCACACCAAAGTTGGTTGAAGCCCTCGAGGAAAATCGTTTGAAGACTTCCTGCACTTCATGTTTGTAAGTAACAAGGTGTACCCATGTGTAGCGAGAATAATCATCAACAATAACAAAGCCATATTGAGATGCTTCATTTGAAATAGCAGAATAATGATTAGGACCAAAGAGATCCATGTGAAGCAATTGAAACGGGCGAGTGGTGGTCATGATAGTCTTCGCTGGAAGCTTGGCCTTCGTCATCTTCCCAGCTTCACAGGTTCTGCATAGGTGATCCTTGAGGAATTTGACATTCTCGATGCCAATGACATGCTTCTTCTTCGCAAGCGTGTGCAAATTCCTCATGCCTGCATGACCAAGTCGTTGATGCCAGAGCCAGCCTTCTGAAGCTTTTGCAAGTAAGCACACGGCTGGTTGTGGTCCTGTAGAGAAATCAACAATATACAGGTCTCCTCTCCTAAAGCCTTCGAAGACTTTGGAATTGTCAGCTTCCATAACCACAACACAACGGTACTTGCCAAAGACAACAACCATATCAAGATCACAAAGCATTGAGACAGACATAAGGTTGTATCCTAAGGACCCAACAAGCATGACTTTGTCCATGTGTCGATCCTTTGTAATCGCAACCTTACCTAGACCCAATACCTAACTTTTGCCTTTGTCAGCAAAGATGATATCCTTCAGATGCGACGGAGATAATGGAGCATCCATCAATAGATTCTTGTCACCAGTCATGTGGTTTGTACATCCACTATCGAGGACCCACTCAGTGGCTTTGGGTTGATCATCCTGTAGACGAATTAGTGCAGCTTACAAACTCATATACTTCATCAGTGAAGAATATGACATCAATTCATCAGATCAATTTCATCAAGTAAAGGAACTGATAAAGCAATATGAGGACGTGAGAAATGAAAGTTCATTTCTTCATGATTAGCCTGCGTCCTATCAGGCATGCTCAGGTCTCCAGCAAATTCTTCAGACGATTACGTGCGTCTGGAGACCTGACCCTGCAGAAGAGATTAGTTCTTTTTTTTCACCACCCACATCTGAAGGGGTGGCAAAGAGTTCATCATTCTGCGAGCTCCATACGAGAAGGATGGCATAGAAGCCAGTCCATTTCGTTTCACATAAGAGGGGTTAGAGTAAGCATATGAGTAAGCAGAGAAATTCTTCGAGGACTTATGGACATAATGATTTGAAGAATAATGCACATATCCATAATCCTTAGATCTTCCCTGCGAAACAGACGGGTTAGCATGATGATGTTCATATGAGGACTTTGATCCATATGAGGAATTTGATCTGGGGTTCCTATTCTTCACAGGTGGTGTCATGATGACATTCACCTGAAGATTTTCAAGGCATCTTTTGGGAACCCATATTTTCTTCATAGGGGAGTCGTTCCTGCAGTTAGTGCCAACATATCTAGCAAATACTTCACCATTCTGATTTTTGAACGGTTTATAGTTGGAGTCAATTGACTCATCATCAGAATGAGGAGATTCACATGCAAATCCAGATAAGTTAGATGGATCAACTGGAGGTCCCTTTGCAGCAACCCATGTAGTTTTGGGGTACTACTCAGGCTTCCAATATGTACCATCAGCATTGAGTTTCCTCTCAAAGGCGATACCCTCTTTCCTAGGGTTCCTGTTGAGGATCTGCTTTTTAAGCACATCACAAAGAGCCTGATGCCCTTTGAGGCTTTTGTACATGCCTGTCGTGTACAATTCCTTCAGCCCTGCATCGTTAGTGATACAAGCAATGTCCTCAGATGAGGAATTAGTGATAGCAGAGGCATGTGAAGAATTTGAAACATTAGCAGCATTTGAACATTCAGGTGAAGAATTAGCAGATTCACGTTCAATGCACTTCAAGCATGGAGGAACAAATTCTTCCTGAGAAGCGCTGATTTGTTGAGCAAGTAATGAATCGTGCTCCTTATGAAGATCTTCATAACTCACTCTTAGCTTTTCAAGATCTTGCTTTCTTTGAAGAAATTCATAAGAAAGCTTCTCATGATCCGATAAGAGAGTGTTATGATGACTTTGAAGTTTGTCAAGCTTGGACTGAAGTCTCTGAAGATTTTCAGTCAAAGTTTCAGTGCGATCCATTTCTTCACCCAACATATCATCACTTTTATTTAGGATGTTTTGAACCTTTTCTAAAGCCCTTTGTTGTTTTATAGCAATCTTAGCAAGTTTAGAATAGCTGGGCTTAAGGTTTTCATCAGATTCATTCTCACTTGATTCAGAGGAGGTATATTTGAGTACCTTGGCACCCTTTGCCATGAAGCAATAGGTGGGAGCGTAGTCATCATCGCTTTCATCAGCCTTGTTGGTGAGGTCATTTTCTTCAGTGTTGAAGATAGACTTGATGACGAATGCAGTAGCGAGAGCTAGCCTCGCCACTCCGGATTCGGACTCCTCAGATGTCTCCTCTTCCTCATTTTCTTCAGATTCAGCCTTAGAGTCCATTTCCTTGCCAATGAATGCCCTAGCCTTCTTGGAGCTGCTCTTCTTGTGATATGAGGACTTTGAGGATTTTGATGATGAAGATTTTGTGGATTTCTTCTTTTTCTTCGCATCATCAGAACTGTAATCCTTGTATTTCTTCTTCTTTGATTACTTTTCCCACTGAGGACAATCTTGAATGAAATGTCCAGGTTTCTTGCACTTGTGATAGAGCCTCTTCTTGTAATCACTGGGTGAGGAATCATTGCTCCTTGAGGATCTTCCAAGGCGACCACGTCTTGAGAACTTTTGAAACTTCTTCACGAGCAGAGCCAGATCATGGCTCAGTTCTTCAGGATCACCAAGGCTGCTACCAGAGTCTTCATCTTCGGACTCAGATACTGCCTTGGCCTTCAGTGCACGTGTTCTGCCATAGCTTGAACCATAGAGATCTCTCTTTTCAGCAAGTTGGAACTCATGAGTATTTAGCCTCTCGAGAATATCAGCGGGATCAAGTGACTTGTAATCAGCACATTCTTGTATCATCAATGCCAGAGTGTCAAATAAGGAATCAAGCGATCTCAGCAATTTCTTCACCACCTCATGGTCGATGATGTCAGTGGCACCAAGTGCTTGAAGCTCATTTGAGATGTCAGTGAGGCGATCAAATGTTTGTTGAACATTTTCATTGTCGAGTCTTTTGAAGCGGTTGAAGAGATTGCGAAGAACATCAACTCGAGAGTCACGCTGAGTTGAGAGTCCTTCATTCACTTTGGACAACCTGTCCCAGATAAGCTTTGTTGTCTCCAAGGCACTCACTCTGCCATACTGTCCTTTGCTCAGATGGCCACATATGATATTCTTCGCTTGAGAGTCGAGTTGCTTGAATCTCTTCACATCAGCAGCATTCAGAGAAGGTGTGACTGAGGGAACACTATTTTCCACAACATACCAGAGATCGTTATCAATTGCTTCAAGATGCATTCACATCTTATTCTTCCAGTAGGGGTAGTCCGTCCCATCGAAGGTAGGACACCCAGTAGAGACCTTGATCATACCTGCGGTCAACATAACTAAAACTCCAGGCGGTTAAACCAAAATCACACAGAACAAGGGAGTACCTTGCTCTGATACCAATTGAAAATGCGTTATATCGACTAGAGGGGGGTGAATAGGCGATTTTTATGAAATTCTTCACTGAGGAATTTGCTGAAATTCCTTAGCGAAGAACTACTAGCAGCGGAATAAGTACTCAAAAGTAAACAGAACAGAATACAAGCATAGTCATCATGATGAAATGAAGACAGGCACAGAGTACAGGAAGCGTAACCACAAGATAACACAGGATGAAGACAAACAGACTGAAGAAATTGAACTGAGGAAATTGAGAAAGTCTTCAGTCAAAGTCTTTAAACACAGATATGAACAAACACACAACACAGTTATGAGGAAATGAAAGAGTTGAGGAAATAGAACCAGTAAGCTTGGTGAAGACAATGATTTGGTAAACCAGTTCCAACTGCTGTCTCAGTTGTACGTCTGGTTGGAGCGGCTGAGTATTTAAACTCGAGGACACACAGTCCCGGACACCCAGTCCTGAACACGCAGCTCAGGACACCCAGTCCTCGCCGTATTCTCCTTGAACTAAGGTCACACAGACCTCGTCCAATCACTCGTGGTAAGTCTTCAGGCGACTTCCAAACCTTCACAAACTTGGTCACTCGGCGATCCACAATTCCTCTTGGATGCTCTAGACCATGACGCCTAACCGTCTGGAAGAAGCACAGTCTTCAAAGGTAACAAGCGTCAGATCCACTCAGGATCAATCTCTTCAGTGATGCTCAATCACTTGGGGTTTGTAGGTGTTTGGGTTTTGGGTTTTTGGTTTTTTCTCACTTGATGATTTTCGCTCAAAGTCCTCAGAGGATGGGTTGCTCTCAAATGACAAGTGTCAGTTTCTCTCGGAGCAGCCAACCAGCTAGTGGTTGTAGGGGGCGGCTATTTATAGCCTAGGGAGCAGCCCGACATGATAAGACATAAATGCCCTTCAATGATATGACCGTTAGGTGGATAGATATTTTGGGACAGCTGGCACATAGCACAGAAACGGTCGGAATTTTGAGTAGCAAAATCCTCAGGGCTATCATGTTCGTCAGTGTGTAGGCAATCCGCACTGGCGAATTCCTAACTCCTTAGTTAGGACAAATTCCTCAGAGACCAGAAGAACCTCGTCTCTGTCACTGAAGAAATTGCCTGAACTATATGAGATTTCCAATGGCTTCACTCGAAGGGATTGGTAGGTGTAGAATTTTGAGTTGAGCATCACATGGAAATTTTTCCTTAGTATTTCCTCGACCCCCTTTAACAGTATGGTGTTTCCTATGACTCAAGAAATAGAAAATGAAACTACGAAAACAAAAGTCTTCACGCTTCATATTCCTCGAATGAATACCAAGTCTTCATGGTCACACCATTTTCTTCACTTTCAAAGTCATCATGAAAGTCTTCAGAAATACCAAAATCTTCAGTCGAAGATATTCATTTTTAGGGGTCGACTTTTCCTGTAAATATCAAACTCCTCATAGACTTATAGACCTGTGTACACTCACAAACGCATTAGTCCCTTAACCTATAAGTCTTCAATACACCAAAATCACTAAGGGGAACTAGATGCACTTACAGTCCGGCGCGCAGTATTGTCTTCGGCATTGCAAGGTGGGTTCCTTCTCCGAATATATCACAGAAGAATTTGAATACAAGGATAGTGTCCGACCCTGCAAAATAAGTTCCACCTACCACCGTAGAGAATAATATTTCCACAAATCTTAATCTGCTGACACGTTTTGGCAACATGACATTATGCCATGGCCCGGTGCTTATTCGAACCGTTTTTCTTTAACCAGCTCCACACATAACGGGAGGAGATTTCTTGACACGTCTTGTCAAAGCAAAGATCGTGTTCCCCAATTATGGGATTCTCATTAATACGGTCGTGGGTAACCCAACCATGTCTAGGACTCCTAGATTATAGGCAAGTCCAAACGGCCACGGTGAGGACGCTTGATATTCACCCTCTTTATAAAGGGACAAGTTTTTCGCTTTTTCCCTCTCGTGCTCAATCGAACCCCTCCCCCGCCTCGAGTTCTAACACCCAAAGCCTAGGTCAGGTGCTCCGGATCTTCAATCATGTCCGGATCCAGCCTTCAAGGCCGATGGATGCCCTCCTCCGTCACGGAAGAGGACATCAAGAAGTTGAGGGAGGCCAGATACCTGACCGCCGAGGTTTCGCATCGGCTGCCTGCTCGAGGGTAGGTCGTCCCCACTCCCGAACCCAACAAGAACGTCGTGGTCGTCTCCCACTTCCTTCGAGGCCTAGGCCTCACTCTGGATCCCTTCGTCAGGGGTTTGATGTTCTATTACGGGCTAGATTTCTATGATCTAGCTCCGGACTCCTTTCTCCACATCTCGACATTTATTGTCGTGTGTGAGGCCTTCTTCCGCATTACCCCTCACTTCGGCCTATGGCTCAAGACCTTTGAAGTGAAGCCGAAGATGATCGAGGGGCAACATGCAGCGTGCGGAGGCACGTCAATAAGCAAGATGGCAGGAGCTCCGTGGTCGAAAGGTTCCTTTCCAGAGGTGTCCGGATTATGGCAACGGGAGTGGTTTTACATCACGGCTCCCAGAAGTGCCAAGTGGGCGGCTGCCCCCGCTTCCCGCTCGGGCCCCCCACCACAACTGATGTCATGGATTAGCAGAGGACTGAGCTGGGGTCCAGCCAAGGACGTGCCTATACTGCAAAGCCGCATTCAAGATCTCTTCGAGGGAGATTTTAATTTGGTTGTGGTAGTGCAAGTTATGCTGGTCCGTCGAGTCCAGCCCTGCAAACGCCGGCCCCTTCGCTTATGGGAGTTCAACCCAAAAGGACCGTGTGCTATTCAAAGTTTCCCCGGCCTAACGCACGAGGAAATGTACAAGTCATTCTTCGGACCTCAAATAGAGTGTCCGGATACTACCGAGGACGTGGGCCTGAGTAGTAACCGCGCCGCCGAACAAGTAAGTAATCCTCTAGCCGAACACACCGTATTTTATTCATCATGACGTCATCTCTGAGAAATCGCTCTTTGACCAGGACTGGCTAACAGAAGCGAAGATGATTCGGTGTTCAGCCCCCCTCCCTGAGGGTTTGGAAAATCCGGTGCTGGAAAAGATGCTCGAGCTCGCACCTTGCCCGGAGCCCTCGAAGGAAGATACAGGAGGGAATAATATGGGCGAAAGCGGGCCCCCATCGCTGCCAGTTCCAACCGAGGGAATGAGCGCCTCCATAAAGGAGGATAACCGGGGGAGGAAGAAGACCGCTTCTGAGGATCTAGAAGCCGAGGCCTCCAAACGAGAGAAGAAGTCTCCAACAGAGGGTCCTGCCTCGAGGGGTGCTCTTGCCACACAAAGTCCGCGGGAGGATCAGCCCTCCAACGAGTCGTAAGTGATTCAAAAAAATACTTTCATAGTGAAGGTATACTACCTTTCCTCTGAGGAGAATAACCGCCGCATATATCATGCAGTTTGGGTCTTAGCCCTTCTCAGCTGAGCTCGTCTTCGGGGGATCTTCTTCCGGAGATGATGGAGAGCGAAATGCCTCCCCGGACTCCTCCGCTCAAGAAGCGGACGACCCCGAAGTGTCGTCACGGAGGGCCTCTCCGGATCCGGTGAGGCCAGAAGATAATCCCATAGTCACCCGAAGTCCCCGACGTCCGGCTCTCGAAGAGAGCAAACAAAAGAGTCCAGCACCGTCTGGTATGCGGTCGGACGTTCTGAGGGAGCTGTTGGAGCGAGCGGCCATCTCAGAAGAACACCGCACGCTAATGGGTACGGTGATGGAAAGAATTTCGTCCACCGAAAGCGGATTACATGAAGCCTTTATGAGTCTACTGACAGGCTTTGAGGTACGTGAAATGATATTTGATAGTACCGCACATGTTAGGTCTGCCCTGTGTAGATAGTAGCCCCTGAGACTCTGGTTGTCATCGAGAACGGCGGCGAACAGAGGATCATAGTCCCAGGCAATAACCAGACTGCCTTTATGTGCAGGTGGTGGAAGCTCCGGTGGCTAGCCGGACTAGTGAGTTTGCCGAATTAAAGCGGCAACTGGATGCGGCAGACGTCGACATTGAGCTTGTTAACAAGCGGCTTGATGAATCACAGGGTAAGTAATGTTTTCTGGTGAATGTCACATAATAAGAGTAGCATGATGCCAGTATATTTAATGTGTTGTGACTGCAGACGGAGCTGCCACCGTGGAGACCCTTCGGGCGGAACTCGCCCGAGCCAAGGAACAAGCGAGGGTTAGTAATGCGGCTGCTTTGAAGGCGGCCGAAGAGTTAAGAGCCGAGAAGGCTGCCCATTGCAAAAGCAAAGAAAAGATGGCCAACATTGCCGTAGAATTAAAAGGCACTGCCGACCGTTGCCAGTTCCTTGAAGAAGAGAACCGAGTGAAGGCAGCGGACCTTGAGAAGGCCACGATGGCGACCAAAGACACTCGCTCTGCTATGAGGGCGAAGAAGGAGGAGCTGCGGGAAGCCAGGGATATTGCGGCTGGGAAGCCCTTTCTGCTGCAGAGGAAGTTCGAAGATCCGTGGTATGCCCCTTTGGATCGGCTATGGAGTTCGGCAGACGCATATATGGACTTGGCGGCAAGCGCTGTCGACGCGGTCGAATACTTCCGAGATCAGTCAGATCGTGAAGTAGACAAGCTGTTTTGGTCGCAATTTATCGTTCCAGAGCGTCCGCTTCCCTTGACTGATCAGCTAGCCGAATGGGCCGAACTTAATAGGTTGTCCGGACTCGCCATGAGGTCCGTTGTAGATCATTTGTGGCCGGAGAAGCCGAAGCCGAACAGATATTTCAGCTTAGTGCAGCAGTTCCTTGGTGCGGTGTCACGCATCAACACGATGAAGAGGTCGGCGTGCATAGAAGGCTCGCGGATGGCCTTTGCCCGTGTCAAGGCATACTGGGCGGAGATGGATGCTACCACTGTTGCGGAGCAAGGTTCGGCCATAGGCCGAGTAGCTGCCGAGCACTATTTTGAAGAGGTTCTTGAGGGTGCTCGTTTGATAGAGTCCCAGTGCTCGAAAATATTATGTTTGAGTGACATGTATTGCCATTGTAAACACAATGTTTTTATGAAATATAGTAAGGTTGTATTTATACTTTTGCCAGAAAGTAATATGATGCCTCTTGTGCGGCCGTTTATGTATATATGTATATAACCTGAAAGATTGCAGTCGTCGGCTTCAACCCTCACGCATATAATGCGGAGGTGCCCACAAAAGACGCGTGTTCACACTTAACTCAACGTCTTGGTCCTATTAAGGAGGTGATAGCGCAGCGAACGAGGCAACCGGACTATAAGCTTTAACACTTTCACTTAGACATAGGAGTTTGACAGTGGGGCTACTAGATAGCCCCTGGTGGCTCCGCACTCTCCCAATCTCGAGGTGCGTACATGCCTGGTCGAAAAACGGCCCTTCGTTAAGGCAGAGGAATTCTAACATTCCAATAGGTCATCGAGTGGTTGACCAGTCTCACGCTATATCATGATAGTCAGTTTTCAGCTTTCTCTATTGAGGTGCTCGTCTGGATGAACCAGGGCACAATCGCAGTAGTTCTCCTGGTGCTGCCTTAGCCGATAAAGCGAAACGTAAGGTACCAAAACACAGGAGCCGGGCAAACCCAACATTTGACCAAAGACAATGATTCGGAGTTGATGCATATAAGGCCAAACTCGCGACGCCGAACACTCCCTAAGGTATTCGGTCTTTATGGTATAAACCGGGCCTAAATAGTGCCCTTTGTAAGAAGCCCCTTGTGTCCAGGTACGTGCATTATTCTGACGTGGCCACATGCCAAGACGTCAGCATCCTTCTCAATTGTACTGAGAATTCGAGGGATGTGTATCAACAAGAGACAGTAAAAAAAGTTTACGCAGGGTCTTAATCTAAAAAGAATCCTTGGAGCGGGTCCCTGCTACACGTCTGCGCCTGTGTCTCCATTGTGCCGTATCCTAGACGGGTGTAGCACGATGGTCATCTGTAAAAAAGAGGAACTTAGGTGAAAAAGTTGTCGTGCACAAAGGTGGTTTTTTAAAGAAACCATGTATAATTAAAAATGAGTAAAAAATTGCCATTTGTCTGCGCGCGTTGAGCCCCTTGTATTTGTAATAGGGGTGTGGCCCTCAATCCGGTATGAATTACATATAGCTGCGCCGGACTCGTCTAACCATGTCCGTGGTCTTGACGACCTATCGAATGATTTAGTTTGTGAGGCCGTTTTTAGTGTGCGGCTGCTAAGGCAATCGCATTCTTTTCGGCGCGCAAAGATCGCTCGATATTTCCGTTCACTGTAATGATGCCACATGGACCGGGCATCTTGAGCGTGAGGGAAGCGTAATGCGGTATTGCATTAAAGCGAGCAAAAGCTTCGCGTCCAAGTAGTGCTTGATAACCACTTTGGAACGGAGCAATGTGGAAGGTTAAATGTTCGCTACGGAAGTTATCGGGAAAGCCGAATATAACTTTTAGTAGCAGGGAGCCCGTGCAGTGAGCCCCTGGGCCTGGCGTTACTCCTTTAAAGGTAGTGTTTCTATGGCGGATTTTTGTTGGGTCTATCCCCATTTCGTGGATTATATCCTAGTATATCAGGTTTAAACTGCTGCCACCGTCCATCAGGACTCGTGTAAAGTGGTATCCATGAATTATTGGGTCTAATACCAGGGCAGCCCATCCTGCACGCCGGATACTTGCTGAGTAATCACGATGGTCGAAAGTGATCGTTTGAGACGACCAGTGGTAGGACTTCGCTGTCATAGGCCCTTGGGCATGTCTCTCTGGGAGTGCCGCTTTGCTTCCCTTGATCACGTGTAACATGTTGACTGTTTTGACTTCTGGTGGAAACTTCTTTTGTTCCCCAGTGTCTTGCTTGAGAGGCTCATCCTCGTATTCGCTTGGTGTATCCTCCCCCTTGTGTACCGCGTTGAGCTTGCCGGACTGCTTGAAGACCCAACATTCTCTGTGGGTATGATTAGCGGGTTTACCAGGGGTGCTATGGATCTGACATACTTGGTCCAGAATTTTGTTTAGGCTGGACAGTTCGTCTCTGGCGCCTTTAGAGGGCGGCTTTTGCTGACTTGGCCGAGAGCTTTTGAATCCGACGTTTACTACCGTGCTCTTCATGATGTCGTCTTTATTCCGGCGTTTGTTATTATTGTTGCGTTGTGATTTTCCGTTTCCATCTCTAGCTTAGGATGTACTGGGGTCGCTGGTGCTACATCTGGCTAGCCAGCTATCCTCACCCACGCAAAAGCAGGTCATGAGGCTTGTTAATGCTACCATTGTTCTCGGCTTTTCTTGGCCGAGGTGTCTGGCAAGCCATTCGTCACGGACACTATACTTAAAACCTGCCAAGGCTTCTGCGTCCGGACAGTCGACTATTTGGTTCTTCTTAGTAAGAAACCTGTTCCAAAGCTTTCGGGCTGACTCTCCGGGCTGTTGAGTTATATGACTCAAATCGTCCGCATCCGGAGGTCGAACATAAGTCCCTTGAAAATTTGCCCGAAAAGCGTCTTCGAGCTCTTCCCAGCTTCCAATGGAGTTTTCGGGGAGGCTTGTAAGCCAGTGCCGAGCTGGCCCTTTGAGTTTAAGGGGTAAGTATTTAATGGCGTGGAGATCGTCTCCTCGAGCCATATGGATGTGGAGGATATAGTCCTCAATCTAGACCCTAGGGTCTGTTGTTTCGTCGTATGCCTCTATGTTTACGGGTTTGAATCCCTCTGGAAATTCATGGTCCAGCACTCATCGGTGAAACATAGGGGGTGTGCGGCGCCCCTGTATCTGGGCGTGTCGTGGTGTTTGGATGTTTGGTGTGTTGCATCGTGTGCTGGAGTGCGCTTGTGCAGTCCATAGATGGATCTAGTTGCTCCGTTCTTTTGATGCGAGCACTTGTGTGGATCGCGTATTGGCTTCTGTGCGGCGTTGCTTACCGCTCCATGTTGGCCGTGAGGTCATCTATCCGGTCGGGTGGCCGTTTTAATTTTTGGTTGCGGGGGATCTAAGGCATCCTCATCGAATTCAGGTAGCAACTTCCGCTTCGGGTAGCTCTTGGTGAGGCGATTACCGCCATACTTCGCTGCTGTGTTGAGTACTTTACTCCATCTGATTTGGAGCGTGTCTTGCGCCGCCTTGAGCCTTTGCTTCTGCCTTTTTAGACTCCTTGCGGTGGCAACAAGCCTTTGATGGGCATTTTGTTGCTCCGGGCGTTTGTCCGGTGTTACGTCCTCCGGACTATTATCCTTGACAGAGTTGGTTTGTTCGGTTTGATTCTCCGCGCTGCCGTGGTCCGGCAGTGGTTCGCCCTGCTCTAACACTGGGTCTATATGATCATTATTTCTGTCAAGGCGGGATTTGGGGCGGCGCTTACGCCGCCGCTTTGACTGCTTCTCGAGGGGACAGCCCTTCGTTGCGTCCTTCCGTTCCTCGTCGTCGTTTTTCTTTGGTGTGTCCACCATGTATACGTCATGTGATGAGGTGGACGTCCAGTGCCCTATGGTCAGTGGTTCCTCTTTGTCTCTCGCATCGTCGTCCATACCGTCGATGTTTTCGGAGTCGAAGTCGAGCATGTCGGTTAAGTCATCGACAGTGGCTACTAAGTGGGTGGTGGGTGGGTCGCGAATTTCTTCGTCGTCCGCATCCCAGTCCTGCCGGACATAGTTCGGACAGGATCCTCCGCCTGATAAGGAGAGAGACCTTAACAGTTCAGTATGTCGCCAAAGGGCGAGTGCTGAAAAATATCCACGGAGGTAAATTTCATAATCGGCGCCCAATCAGATTCGATAGGAACGAGCGCAGGCGGTTCGGAGTCCGTGGCCGGAGAAGGATCCGGTAGTTTAACAACACGGCTCTCGTGCAAGGTAAAGTCGATGTTCGGCTCGATCGCCGCTGAGGGTAAGGCCTCCGTGGCGGGGTCCATCCACCCGTCCGCGGAAGGCGCAACTGGCTCCGAATTGAGGGTCGGAACGGCTGCCGGTGCGATCTGCTTAACACTGTCCGATGGGAGACCTAAGTCATACTCATCGTGACCGCGTGGCACACAAGGCAGATGTTCGAATCCGTCGAAGATCAAATCTCCATGGATATCGGCCGTGTAGTTTAAGCTTCCAAATCTGACCTGGTGGCCAGGGCCGTAACTTTCAATCTGCTCTAGATGGCCAAGCGAATTGGCCCGCGGTGCAAAGCCACCGAACACTAAGATCTGTCCGGGGAGAAAAGTCTCACCCTGAACTGCATCGCTATCGATAATAGTAGGAGCCATCAAGCCTAATGGCAACGACACAGAGGAACTCCCAATGAAAGCACCAATGTCGGTGTCAAAACCGGCGGATCTCGGGTAGGGGGTCCCGAACTGTGCGTCTAGGCCGGATAGTAACAGGAGGCAGGGGACACAATGTTTTACCCAGGTTCGGGCCCTCTTGATGGAGGTAAAACCCTACGTCCTGCTTGATTAATATTGATGATATGGGTAGTACAAGAGTAGATCTACCACGAGATCAGAGAGGCTAAACCCTAGAAGCTAGCATATGGTATGATTGTATGTCGTCCTACGGACTAAAACCCTCCGGTTTATATAGACACCGGAGAGGGTTAGGGTTACACAAGGTCGGTTACAAAGGAGGAGATATCCATATCTGTATTGCCTAGCTTGCCTTCCACGCCAAGTAGAGTCCCATCCGGACACGAGACGAAGTCTTCAACCTTGTATCTTCATAGTCCAACAGTCCGGCCAAAGGATATAATCCGGCTGTCCGGAGACCCACTAATCCAGGACTCCCTCAGGCACCCTGCTAAAAAGGTTATAGCAGGCTATAGCGGAGATATAGCCGGCTATTTAAAACTGTGATATATATTCATCAAAAGCTTACATTTCTCTGTTAAAATACTATATAAATAAATAAAAGGCTCACATTTTCTATATAGTTTCTTTATATAAAAAGGCTCACAGAGGAGCGCGGCGACTATGTGCTAGTAGTATAACACCCCTCGCCTGTTCGGCCCAAATCCACTTCTCAGACACACACACACACACACACACACAAATCTCTTGCAAGCAAACCCCCCCAATTCCCAGCCGAGAACGCACGGCTGGGGAAGAGAGGGTCGTCGGGAGGAGCAGAAGAAGGCGCGATTTGGGGGGCGAGGACGGATCGATGTCGGTGACGGGGACATCCGTGGCGGCGGCGGCGACCATGCTGGCCGCGGCGGCCGCCATCTTCATCACCTTCGTCGTCTGCTTCTACCTCTTCCTCTGCGCCAAGCGCTACCGGGGCGCCGCGCCCGCAATCGGCGGCGGCGGGGGAGCGGACGGCAGGGGCCGGGGGCCGCGGTTCGTCTTCGGGGGGCCCTGCCACGGGCGGGGCCTGGACGAGACGGCCATCGTGGCGCTGCCGCGCAGGGAGGTCGCCCAGGGGGACCCCGCGGCCGACTGCGCCGTCTGCATCACGGAGCTCGCCGCCGGGGAGGCCGCGCGCCTGCTGCCGCGGTGCGGCCACTCGTTCCACGTCGAGTGCGTCGACATGTGGCTCCGCTCGCACTCCACCTGCCCGGTCTGCCGGTGCGCGGTCGCCGACGAGGCGCCCACCGTGCAGCCCCCCGAGGCCGATCCTGAGTCGCCCATCTTCCCCACCAACGTGCTCTTCTTCGGCTCCCAGGACGCCGTGGCAACCGGCGGCACGCCGCGGCAGCCGGTGCCGCCGCAGCCTTCCCAGGGCCCGATCGCCGGCGTCGCGGCCGTGGTCGAGGCGGCCAGAGTGGCGGCCCTCCGGCGGCTGCTCGGCTGCGGCGGCGGGACGTCCCCGCCCCCGCCACCACCGCCGCCGCAGGCAGGCCGCGACCTGGAGATGGGCCCCGCGCAGGCCGGCGGCGAGAGCAGCACGCCGCGGCCGGCGAAACCGCAGCCAGGTTCTTGATGCCTCCTCCGCCCGCCGCTCTTTCCCCTCCGCATCTCCTTGAGCCATTTTGAGGCCACCAAAAAGGAAGCAAATTGTACATATTTCCTACAGTGTATGATAGTACGATTGAGGAACTGTATAATCCTGTGAACAAGATCTATGGAATGGATGGACACATCTCGGCGATTTCATGCCGCCAAATCCATGAGATCTGAGTGCTGTGCGGCACCGAGAAGAAGCACTGTTACTGTTAGTTTTGCAGATAATACTTACATTTTACCATGCAGTAATACTACTAGCAGCGCTTTCTGAATTCTGATGATGATGGCTGTCCATGTCGAGCAGTAGCCGAGTGTACTGTGGAGGCACATGCGCTCATATGGGACATGTAGGCAGATGTTGACTAGAGAAGCAGCTGGATCATGACGACGACGACAACAGCAACAAATATCCGAGTAGACCGTATTTCGTACGTATTTTGTTTTGTTGAGCTGGAGTACACCGTACTTGGCCTCGCTTCCCAGCTACTCCGTCTCAGCAACAGGCCAAGCGATACCGACTCATTTGAAAATTGAACTGACCTAATTTTTTCGCCCCAATCAAATCATAAAAAGAATGAGGCCACATACAAAACAGCTGCCGGGTTTTACTTTTTGCAACCAGTCATTTTTTCAGCTCTTCCTCTGCCTCCTTGATTGTCCTCAAATTTAACCCAAATCCGTGCTTTCCTGCTTCAAGTCCCGTTCGCAATTCAGAGTGTATTTCGATCGTAGAGGAAATGGCGCAGACTCTGCTCATTTACATAGCTGGAGGAGATTCTTGCGTTCTCTCTCTATCGGGTCCGTCCTGAACAAGGGGAATTTGACCGCCTTGCATCCTCGCTTGCGCACACCCCAGGTCCATAGCTTATCCATCGTTACTGGTGATCCTCATCCATCCTATCTAAAGGATTTAAAAGACATTACAGAATTAGAATTTACTCTTCCGTTCTAAATTACTTATCATAGAAATGAATATATCTAGAACTAAAATACATCTAGATACATCTATACCTACAACAAGTAATTCGGAACGGAGGGAATATTTGGTTTAGCCAAAGCTTAGCTCAGGACCTCACTACTCATCATATTTGGTCTGTTATTGCTATCGCACATAATTTCAAAAGTCATAATGATATTAGTGAAGAATGTCTTCTGTTATTGCTATCGCACATAATTTCAAAAGTCATAATGATATTAGTGAAGAATGTCTTCAGCAGAGTTCTCCCAGCAAACGATCAACCTTAAAAACTACTCTCTCTGTCTCATAATATAAGAACGTTTTTGACATTAGTGTAGTGATAAAAATGTTCTTATATTATGGGACGGAGGAAGTACTATTTTCAACCAGATTCTAAAAACTATTTTTGAAGAATCTGTTTAGCGCATATCGTTATTCCCATCTAAGTGACTTAATCAAACTAGAAAGAAAATAAAAAAGACAAAAAAAATGTCTGTGCAAATCTTATCTAAAAATCAATGACATATGACTTAAATGTGTAATCATACTTAGATATACTTTAGTAAAACTGATTTTGGATACATAAAAAATACCAAACATCTTATATTAACGGAAACATCAACGCCCACACGTGTGGCGGTTTTACAACTCGTCCACACGCATGGATTATCGTCCAGTGCAGTTTGCACGAATTTTGACATATTGAGGCAGAATTTGCATGCCGCGTAGGATGGGCTTGATGTGTGGGTGTTGGAGAGTTTTCCCACACGGTCGCACCACGCTGTTTGCCAGCTGCGCTGTGTGGGTGAACTAGTTTCTGCCCACACAGCCACCACCTAGTTCATGCGCGTGTAGGCGAACTGCTTTTTTCGCCCACACGACACTCCTACGTTGTGGATGGCAATTGCAGTTACGCGAACGTAGCAACTAGGTAAACACACATGGCAAATGTGATTCTTTGCTAGACGGCAACTGCAGTTGCGCGTACGTGGCAACCAGATAAACACACATGGCATCTGTGATTAACCATACATGGCAATTATGGTTGGGCCACACGTGACAACTAGGTAAACACACATGGCAACTAGGTAAATACACATGGCAACTACTGTCTGACCATATGTGGCAAGTAGTTAATCACACACGGCAACTACGGTTTAATTACATGCGACAACTACCATAAATTAGACATGGCAAATATAGTTAACCAAAACAGACAGAGTTGTCATACTTTTACAACTACACTTGCCATCCCGGATAACTACATCTGTCAACCAGGATGACAACTAAATCATCATCTCGCGGGTACCTAACGTAGCTGCGCCAGAACATGTGAGCATTTTTGCTTCATGCCACACGCGCGGGGTGAGATAAGTAAACTTGTTGGGCTTGTGGCACGAAATAGCCGCGCACACACGTGTGGATAATTCTAATGTCCGCCCACACACAGCCCGCGTAGGCTGCCTCCTGCTCACATCACACATGATATGTGGATGCATATCGAATATACCACACGTGTGGCAACTATCGCCGTCCTATATTAAGGGACAGATGAGTAGCAAATCCATATGAGAATTAGAATGTTTGTTCATAACACGAGACATTTTTCCGACCATGTTGGAAACTGAACCGTCTTATGTGAACATACCTAGGAACTTTCGGCGACCAAAAGACCCCAAATTTTCTAGCAGGGGAAAAGACGAGACTTTCCAACAAAAAGAGGAAGAAGAAATATGGTTCCACCATATTCAAAGTTAGTGCTTCGGTCATCTCAACAAAACAAACTAAAGGGTTAGTGCTATGGTGGGCAACGACCGAATACGATTATAGCAGGTAGTGTCCCATGATTAGCCAGAGCACGAACCCCCCCAAAAAAAGTGGTGGGTGGGCAAACAGCGGACCCAGAGGGAGGGGAGGTCCGGTCCGGTCTGGTCTCCGGCGCTACGGATAGGCATGGGCGTGCGTGTCGTCCTCATCGCCATGATCGCAACGCTACAAAGGCATCATCGTCCAGCATGATACTGGTACTAATCAATATGCATGGCCTACGCAGCAGCAAATGGGCATCACCATCCGTTGACGGTTCGAGCCCCCTCTCCTCTTCTCTCCTCTCCTCTTCTCTGGATAATTGGATTACCGTTTCCTTTTTTTTTTGAAAAGGGGGACTTCCTCGGTCTCTGCATCGGAAAGATGCATACGACCACCTTTATTAAAAAAGCAAATAGGTTCGACACAAGTCTACAAGTCTCACAAAAAGCCGCTCACAGAGCGCTGAAGAAGCAAAACAAATGCCACAGCCGGCCGGCAAGAGAAAGATAGAAAAACTAATTGCCTATCCTATTACATGACCGCCATCCAAACCGGCTGAAGATATCCCGTGCGACCATCTTCCATCGGATAGATCCAGTAACCAAACGCTCACTGGCCTCCGTCGGAGTGAGTAATGACCACATACGGATCAATGCAATGGCTCAGAATATAACCTGCAAAAAAATGTGTTGGATGTTCTGTTAAAGACTAAATCATTTCTGCAATTCCACATAGCCCATAATAACGCACATACTCCAACACGGATGTGTCTCGTTGTATGGGGCTCAATCCCATCCAACCACGTTCCAAATAACGTATTAATATTCTGTGGAGGAGTAATATTAAAGGCTATTGTCACTGACTGCCATAATTTTTTTGCCATAGGACAATCGAGAAAGAGGTGTTTAATAGTTTCATCTGTATCACAAAAGCTACACCGACTAGATCCATTTCAGTTGCGTTTAATCAAGTTGTTCTTAGTTAAAATGACTTGTTTATGCACAAACCACATGAACACTTTAACTCTCAAAGGGACTTTGACTTGCCATACATGTTTCGACTTTGGAATAGAACTAGAGTTAATGATATCCACGTACATAGATTTAACTGTGAAAACTCCATTCGTCGTAAGCTTCCAACATAACCGATCTGGGCGCTGAGAAATTTGAACCTCCATCAGTCTTCTCACAAAATGGAGCCAAACTTCCCAACGGTTACCGGCTAAAGCTCTCCTGAAGCTTATATTAAGAGGCGTGGACTGACACACCGTCCGAACGGTCGCATCTCTTCGTTGAACAATACGATAGAGAGAAGGATACTGAACCGCCAATGGCGTATCCCCTAGCCAGGTATCCTCCCAGAACCTTGTAGACGTACCTTTACCGATAACCACCTTGGTCCGGTTAAAGAATAGCGACTTAACTCGCATCAGGCCTTTCCAAAAAGGCGAATCCGTCAGCCTCACCGTTACCTGGGATAAGGTCTTGGAATGAAGGTACTTATTACGCAGAATCTGGGCCCAAGTGGCGTCGGTCTCTCGCGAGAGCTTATATAGCCATTTATTGAGGAGACATTTGTTCTTAACCTCCAGATTTTCGATCCCTAGACCCCCTTGGTCCTTAGGTCGACAAATAATGTTCCATTTAGCTAATCTATACTTTCTCTTCAACTCATCGCTTTGCCAGAAGAAACGAGATCGATAGAAATCGAGTCTTTTCCAAACACCCACTGGTACTTCGAAAAAAGACAAAAGGAACATGGGCATACTAGTGAGCACCGAGTTAATAAGAACTAACCGGCCTCCATATGACATCAGTTTGCCTTTCCAACATCCCAATTTCTTCTCAAAACGATCCTCAATGCACTTTAATTCGCTATTTGTTAGCTTACGGTGGTGAATGGGTATATCTAAATACGTAAAAGGTAATGCCCCCAATTCACACCCGAACAGTTGCTTATATGCCTCTTGTTCTTCCTTGGCTCTACCAAAGCAGAACAATTCATTCTTGTGGAAATTAATTTTCAGACCAGACAACTGTTCGAACAAGCATAACACCAACTTCATGTTTCTCGCCTTCGCCAAGTCATGCTCCATAAAGATGATAGTATCATCAGCGTACTGTAGGACAGATACACCTCCATCCATTAGATGAGGTACCAGGCTACCTACTTGTCTTGCATCCTTAGCCCTCCCTATTAGAATTGTCAACATGTCAGCTACAATGTTGAACAAAATAGGTGACATTGGATCTCCTTGTCTCAGGCCCTTATGTGTTTGGAAATAACGACCTATGTCATCATTCATTTTGATTCCAACACTCCTTGTTGCGTAAAAGATTCTATCTGACGACGCCAAGCGGGATCAAAACCTTTCATCCTCAACGCCTGTTGAAGGAATGGCCATTTGACTTTATCGTACACTTTTTCGAAATCCACTTTGAAAACCACCTCATCTAGTTTTTTCGTATGAATTTCATGGAGCGTTTCATGCAGGACCACCACCCCTTCAAGGATGTTCCTATCTGGCATGAAAGCAGTTTGGGAAGGCTGCACCACAGAATGCGTAATCTGTGTGAGTCTATTAGTCTCAACCTTGGTGAAGATTTTGAAACTTACATTCAGAAGAGAGATGGGCCTAAACTGCTCAATTCGGACCGCCTCTGTCTTCTTTGGCGACAAAGTAATAGTTCCAAAATTCAGACGAAACAATTGAAGCTGTCCAACGAATAAGTCGTGGAACATCGGAAGCAAATCTCCTTTAATAATATGCCAGCATCTCTTATAGAACTCCACCGGGAATCCATCCGGCCCTAGAGCAGAGTTACGCTTCATCTGAGCAATAGCTTCGAACACCTCTTTCTCGGAAAATGGGGCTGTTAAGATATCATTTTCATCTAAAGCCAACTGTGGGATATCCTCGTTCCGCGACTCATCAAGCGAGACGAAATTATCCTCCGGAGGCCCAAATAACTTCTTATAATACTCAGTGATGTAAACTTTTAAATTTTCCTGCCCTACAATTGTCCCTTCTTCTTATAATACTGTTTCCCTGCCTGGCTGCTTCGGTCTCATCCAGCGGCGAAATGATTCCTGTTTTCTTTTTCTCCCTCTCTCTCGCCTTCAATCCTCTACAGGATTCTGACAGCCTGTGCGAGGTGTGATTTTGTAGCGGCGACTGAGCTGCTATCTTATCTTGGTTGTATTTTTCTTTCTTAAGTGACAGACGCGCATAGTCAAGCATGTCTCTTTCTTTTGCCCATTCATCCCAGGAAAATATCCGCAAAATGGTGCTCTCTTAATCAAACGATATTTTAAGCTGCTGTCTTATCTTGGTTGGCTGTATTTCTCTTTTCTTAATAACTGATGACGAGCTTAGTCAAGCGTGTCTCTTTCTTTTGTTCATCGAAGAAATATGCACAGTGTCACCCTCTCAATCAGACGATATTTTAGGGTTTTTTTCAGCATCCAGAAGCTTTGCTGGTCGATGTATTGGGAAGAAGTGGAAAAGCAAACAAGCACAAGGGGTCCGGTGCCACAAAGTGGCACGGAAATAGCCTGGGATCCGGGCGGGCGGCAATGATCACTGCTAATTACAGGAAACAATGCTTGACAGTCCAGACCCCCTCCATCGAGAAGAGACGGGCAGGCAGAGGCAGTACCGGTCGCACAGCGGGCAGGCAGTATGTGATGGAGGTCCATGCCAATTTTATTTATTTTCGAGGCAAAAGGTCCATGCCAAATGCAGCGAGCGCAGCAGCTCGATGCGGCCCGGATGGGTTATGTTTGGCAGAACGAAGACAGATAGAGGTAGCCAAACGAATACTTTTGCATCACTTTTTATAACCTCTCCCGAAAATTCATCAATATCTACACCATCCTCCATCCATCCTTACTCGAACAAGAGCAGGCCATCATGTCCGGAGCATGGACACGACGAGATCTACGCCCGTTTCCCCTCACCGGCAATGGCCAGCCTGACGGAGCCGAGCTCGTCACCAGAGCTGAGCCCTCTCCGTGATCATGTTGGAAATGGGGTGCCAGCCCGCCGTCAGCCACGGCTTCTTGGTCGCCGGCGACGCGAAGTTGAGCTCGAACATCTCCTTGCTCACGTTGCCGCCCTCGCAGAAGCCCACCAGCCGGGCCACGATGTCGGCGCTCTCCTCGATGTGCGCCTCGTCGTCCGGGTCCGTCCACAGCTTGCTCGCCAGCTGCAGCTTCCGCTGCTTCGCCTCCAGGGGCACCCGCCACTTGATGAACAGCCGCTCCCGCTCCTCCTCCGTCATCTTGGACCCCATCCGCCTCGCCAGAAACTCCCGCTCGTTCCTCAGCGCCTTGATGCTGCAATTGTGCAAAAATGAACGAAAGCTGAGCCATTTGGAGCTAAATGGTTTGTGACATTCAGTGACGACTGATGAAACATTTTGACTTGGACTGATCGTGTTTACATCACAGACAAGGACGTGCATATTAACTCATGGCTAACTACAACTTAAAAAAAAGACTGATGCCTAACTAGCAGAGACGTATGAACATGACGACGAAATATGTTCATAATCAGAGAAAAGGTTGTGGTTGTTGAATGATGGTGAACTAGCACAGACGTATGAACATGACGAAATCTGTGCATAATCATAGAAAAGGTTGTGGTTGTTGAATAATGGCTAACTAGCACACAAATATGAACATGACGAAATATGTGCATAAATCATAGACAAGGTTATGGTTGTTGAATGATAGCTAACTGAAATGACTAAAGCTCATCGCAGTAGGGTTTCGACAACATCTCTCTTTTCTAGTACTATTCCACTCTACTTTCTTGCTTCTAGAGTTAACCAACATAATCTGTAAAACAGAAAGAAAAAAAGATGACAGGCAACATATTTACCTTGAGGCTCGAGAAACTGCATGCTCGTCACCAGGTGCAGCAGGGCTTGCATCACCGACCTCAGCCAAATGCTGCTCCAACCACAACAGTCTTCGGACTTCGACTTCGATGTATATCTGGTCTGCCGTGTCCCCCCTGAATAGCCGATAGAACTGGGTCCTGTGTATGATCGATACGTAACAGATATCCCAAAGCTGGATAATGTGCTGCATCTGCGCCTTAAATAATCTCTCCCATGACTCAGGACCGTCTTGTAGACATCCGGCATTCTCTTGTGGATCTTCTTCCATGTCATTTGGTTTGCCTTCATTAGATTCCAACTCCAAGACCTGTAAGAACATTTCAAGGCAACTATTTTAGCTGGAAAAACAAAATAACTCCAGAATGACCAACAAGTGAATTTGAACGCAAGACCAGGACCTGGCAGACAAGCAGCTGCTTTTGGTACTGAAGTTTCGCCACCCGCTCCTTCAGCTCTGTCACGTAATCCCTGATGTTCCTTACATTTTCTTCAGCAGCATTTTGGAACATCCTCTGCATCTTTTTCATGTTCACTGAGCCGGATCCCCTGTTGCGCGGCGCTTCATCACGCGACGATATATCTCCAGTGTCTTCACTCTTGGCGGGAGTAGCTTTTCCTGAATCCTCATGAGACGCAGTGTGACTGTCTGGAGCTCTGTTCTCAACTTCTGGCTCCAAAGTTCTGGTAGAAGAGTCAGGAGAGCAAGGTGCTCGTGCTAGATTTGGTCTGTTCAGGTTGCTCACGCCCAGTGGAAGAAGCATCCTCCTCTTCTTTTTTGACGCATTGGACTTTGTGGACGACTCATTACACTGCGTGCCAGCATTTGGAAGTGACATGACCAATTTGTCGATAGACCTCTGTACATTTTCTAGTTTCGCCTCAAGTTTAGCAATGTCACTGCCTTGCATATGCAGCCTGGTAATTTCATCTTTCAGATCAGACCCATTTCCTTCATCTGTAATCATCTCAACATCTCTGTTCTGAGATCTCACAGACTGCATCTCCCTGATTTCTGCCTGAAGTTTTGCAATAGTTTCCGCTGCATCTTGGTTGCCATGTTTGTGGCACTCAACCTCCTTGTGCAATACTTCAATAGCTCGGTTCGCTTCAACCTCAAGCTGTTGCTGTAGCTGCTCGAGCTTGCGAATTTCATGCTTTAGCATAAATGGAGCAGTCGATGATTGCCTGATTGAATTCCTTATCTTGACCATTCTACTAGGCTGTAGTGACCCAGAAAATGTGAGGCACTTTCGGGCCGTTTGTGGCGAGTCAAAGGAATTCCACCCCTAAAAAAATGATGGATTTGGAAAATATTTAGTTAACAGCAGAAGAAATACGTTCCTGATGGGAAAAAGGCAAAAATCTTACTTGCTTGTCACCCATCTTCTTTCGTAGTTCTTCGAGTTGTGAACGTGCATTATCTCGTTCTTTCCTGAGTTCTTCCATTTCTATTTCCATCTGCAAGGTTCACTCTATTATACTAGACCAATTGCAAAATTAAATACAGTGAATCCTCAAAAGGTAAAAGCAAGCATTTCATCCTTGCTCAGAGACCACCTTACCTGTTTAATTTTGCTGTCCTTCTCCATTATGAGGATCTCAGAAGGGGAGGCATGGTCGGCAGTCCTTTGTCCTGCTTGTAACCTAGCAACTTCCATTTGAAGCTGCTTCACAAGTTGCTTGTCAGATACAACCTGTATGGACAATGAAATGGTAAGTTGGTTTCAACAACCAAAAGGTGTGACAAAGAACCTCATAGTCACAGCTCTTACCACATTAACTTTTGCAGTATTTGTGACCTCCTTGGCACAGGTTGCAAAGAATAAAGTATTTCTAGATTGTTCTACGTATGTCAGGGCTGGGCTCATGGTACAGATAATGGCTGTTCTTGCATTCCCACCCAAAGAAAGTTGCAAAATACGTGTGAGCTTCGAATCCCGATATGGTATGTGTCCACTTCTTTTCTCCGAGCTGCAATCCAAATTTATATTTAAGAATCCTCAAATAAATAATAATTGGTCTGTTTGAAGTTCCGACAAGGATGAAAACTCTTTTCCTCAGACATAGCTGTTAAAATTAAGAAACCTATGCAGATGCTAACTGCTAGTCCACATAACCTTTCTAATTATAAGCATTGCTGAAGGGGTGCACAGTTTCTGAAACTCAGGTATAATTTGTAGCATCTTTAAGTACTAATTATCTGCATCAATGATAGTTTATGCAAATTTGTAGCATCTTTTAGATATTTGTCAGGTTCATTAGAAAAACATGTGGAGGAGCAAACTGAACTTAATGCAGTAACCATATCATTTTAGTGGTTATCTAAGTATTTACCATGGTTCATGCTGCTAACCTGTGAGGTATTCTAATTAAATGTACAATGAGAACCAAAAATTGTAGGTAACATAAATGAATTGATTTGAATGAAATAACCATCCAGTAATAGTTTAATATGATGAGTTTTATCACCCTGCAATATGATAAAACTACTGTTTATTAGTCATCAATAGTTTGAACTTTCAGTCATTTAGCCAACAGACCCGAGAATCTATTACTATGAGATGTTTAACAAAAGAGAAAATTTTCATATACACAAAATGACTCGCTCAAAATTGTTGGAATTGGACTAACTAGGTGCATAATAACATCTTTCACTTCATAAAATGCCTTTGTAAAAATATGTTCATCTGATGCATTTCATTTACACTTCAGTTGAGCACTTCTGTATGAAATTCATTAGTAGCTAAGTTGCCACACTAACTTGAGAGATTGTTACATATCCAACAAATAGCTAGAGTTAAGACTAAAGAAACAGTGCATCTAAGTAATTTGGGAACTAGTTTTCAAATGAATGCAGGGAAAAAGCTATTAAAGCCATGTGGACCAAATTTCCTATGTAGAAGTGCCTTTACAAAAAAAAATCAGACCTTAGCTTCCGGATGACTTTAGTCAAAGTCAACAAACTGCGATTTATGTGGGATCCTTCTTTCAATCTTGCACCAATTGCTTGTGTTTGTGCAGCCCGTTCGCTTCCAGCAAGGTCAACAAAGTTCTACAAACAAAGCAAAAACCAAATCGTTACGACCATGGACAACGAAAATCGTCATACCACATGCCAAAACTAAAAGTAGGACAGTATGCTTACTAGACTGGCAACAAAAGATTTGACACAGCCTGATACCTCACGGAGCCTACTCTCCACTGTCTGCATAGAGATATATACACAAAAGAAACATTACTTCTTTGCTCAATACATTTTCCTTTGAAAGGTTTAATGTAAACAGGAAATGTTTTTCTCATATACCAGCTTAATGATTTGGTGGGAGCGTGAGCTAGCATCGTTTAGTGCAGTCTCCCCAACTTGTCTTTGTTCTGCAGTTATTTGGTAGATCAGTAACAAAATATCACATAATTAACAGTACATATTTCTTCACAAATAGTAATAACCTTCACAAATGCTGATTAGATGCCTCAGATGTTCTTTGTCCTTGGCAACTTGTTCATCCAACTTATCCACAATGGGTCCTTTCTGTGAAACCAAAATATGTTTTTACAAGATCATTACATCATGAAGGGGAATTTCTTAAGGACAGTGTATTGTTGAGCCAACAAACCTCAGGATCGTCTAACAGCCGAAGGGAACCAGAGCCAGGTTTTAAAAGATCCTTCACATCCTCATTGTAGATTTCCATAGCAGATATCTTGATAGTAAATTCCCTCTCAGGAGTCTAAGCAATAGACAAAAGCCAGAAATGGTTATGTCTTACAAACATGTAGCAGACTTTACAGACTTGTTGTTTCAGAAGATGCACAAAACTCACATTTTCTATGTGCCTGTATAAATCACTAACAGCACTCTCTGTCACGCCTCTCATGGTAAATGTCTTGCCACTGCTAGTCTGACCATAGGCAAAAATAGTGGCTGCAAAACAAAGATAAGAAAAAGGTCATTGGCAAATGAGCATTCTACTAGCACCAGTCTTGAAAGTAAGCACTAATCTACCATTAATGCCTGTCAATGCAGACATGGCAACATCCTTAGCTCCATCTTCATAAACCAGACCCGTCTGACAACTCTGCCCAAACACCTTATCTGCAAGGGGTACATAGGCATTAATTAGTCAAAGAAGATCACTTCTTTGATGACAACAGAATTGATTGATTTGATCTCTGGACATAGTACCAAAAGTGTAAGAGGTGGGTGCAGCCCGGTCCTGTGGGGGGGCCTTGTATAGAATTGTCTGGCTATCAGCACATTCCCACACAACCTGATCCTTCATGGCCAGCTCCTTCTTGCTCAATGGTCGCACCCTAACCGTGACAAATATTTTCTCCTCCTTGGACTTGGAGCTACCACCAGGGGTAAGGGTTGGTGCACGCTCAATCTTTGACATAGGGGTGCTTGGTGGCCTTGATGCAGCCATGTCTTTTAGTTCTTGTTGGTGTACAAAGTCCTACGATCTGAACTGCAGCCAGAAGGCTGGGAAACAAGAAGTCAGCCTTAACTATTACGGAAAGGGACAGTGGCAATTGTCAGGTTCAATTTTCTAAAGAGTAATACGGATATAAAATGAAGTAAGAGCCTCATCATCAGCCATCAAAAACACTAATACTGAGAAAGTGAGAATGTGGGAAACAATTTCAAAGAATGCAGGATATGTTGCTACTATGATCTGCACAGTTAGGTGCCTCCGGTTGCTGATCAATGCAATAAACAGTCATTAAGTTCTAACAACAGAAATAAATAAGTCGTATCAGTTAGGTGCCTCTGGTTGCTGATCAATCCAATAAACAGTCATTAAGTTCCAACGACAGAAATAAATAAGCGTATCAGATTTTACTTCACCATTTATGACTATTATTACACAGCTATCAGGCCAGCAACGGTCCCAAATTTCGAATCATCAATCTCTGCATTTCCTCTAGCTGATTAAATGGCCCTCTAATACAGCTTCCACTGAACAATACGAGCACAAATCCGGATGTTAACTAATTTCCTGATAGGCATGTGGTAGCTGCATTCGCGCGGGTCAGGATCAGATGCCACAGTTTCCTATTCCAAACTACCGTAAGCACGCCCCAAAAATAAAAGGAATCATCATCGACACCGGCCGAACTCTCGTAAAGCCAAATGCATCTCAAACGCTAGTAAGTGGGTTACCCGAGAGCCCAGCGCAATCGCTTACCTAAACCGGGCTGGCGAGCGGGGATACTCGGCCGAAGCCCTCAATTCCTCCGGAAACAGAAGCTGCTATCAGTCAACAGTCCGCGCCGCGCAGGCAGCAAGCAAAATCCGGAACAGACTGGAGACAGGGAAGGGTGAGGGTCAGCGTAAACGAAACTGCAGGAGCAATCCAGGCGGGGGGTTAGGGTTCGTCACCAGCGACTGAAATCGGGCCAATCTCGGAGGGATCTCCGCGCCCGCGCGCGCCGGTCGCTGCCCGGCGAGCGAAGCGGGGGAGGAAAGCGCCGGCCGCGGGCGGAATCCCTCG
>NC_041388.1:598204544-598231244 GCF_002162155.2 Triticum dicoccoides
GCTGGATGACGCCGTGGCGAATGGGGGAGGGGAGAGGACGAAGGAGGAGAGAAGTCGTGCGAGCGGAGCGGGCGGGGGTAAGTGAGGCCGGCGGGGCCGCAACGGCTAGTTCAGATTTGGAAAGGCGTTACCAGAAGCCCCCCGCAACTCGCTGCGACGTGGGCCACGGTAGGCTCGCATGGCGCCTGGACCTACCTGTCGGCGAGCGGAGTTTTATGGTAGGTTTCGGTTTCAGGTGCTTCGCACTACGGGGAGCTGTCTATGGCCGCTAGCCGCCACCGGTAGGCTACCACGGGCGTAAGCTCGGGAATCGGGACGGCTGTGACTTTTGAATTTCAATTTGAACAAAATTTGCATTAATATAATCGGCTTGATATCCGTGCAAGGATTCCAGCGCGAGCTGCTCTGTAGTGTATCCAGCAGCAACGTTTGTATCCAGCACTGGTGCGTCATCCCAACCAACTCCGTCATCTCCATTTAGGTGGCGTTTGGTTCGAGGGCAAGGCTGGATTGGCTAAGGATATCACTAGCCAACTGGTTAGGGATAATCACCTTTTGTTGTTTGGTTGAAATGATGAGAATTGGATAGGTTGTTGTGTTGACCTCTTTTCTATTAGAAGGTGAGATTACCCGTACATATGCATTTCTAGTTATATTTTTTTGAAATCTCATTATACCATATTCTTGTGCTGATTGTTGTCACCATCCGAAATTATTACCTTTTTTATTACTGAAAATTGTCACCTATGAACCACATTTGGAAGTCAAACAGATTGATTTTTCTGAAAGTGCATATTACAACCGCTTTTAAGCAAGCAAATAACGCCTGAATCTGGGATTTGCATAACGTCAAACACAACATAAAAAAAGCATCAGTATTCAGCGTTGTGGTCGTGCCTCTATTTGGGAAAACAACAGACATATATGTTTCTGCAGTTTTAGCATGTCAACCAAACTGGAGCAGAGCGCTCTACTTTTCCATGGTTGATGCAGAGAAACGAGGAGAGAGATCGGATCGGAGAATAGACAAGAATAAAGGAGAGAAGAGAAGCATCGCGATTCCACGCCGCCGGCGCTCGCCGAGCGCAGCCGCCGCCTCTACCCATTCCATGCCGCCGGTGCTGCCCGTTACCCGCCGCCGACGCTCGCCGAGCGCAGCCGTCGCCGGTACCATTCCACGCTGTCGGATCCCCTGATTTCCCACCGCCGCGGCCAGATCCAGATCCAAAATCGCCCACAAGCCGCTGGCCTCTCATACCGTCGCCGAGAGGTGAGAAAGGGGCTGGTTCTGTCGCTCAGGTCAGATGCGGGAAGATAACGTTTCGGGGCTGCAGGAGGTGACCGAAGTGCAGCGAGTGCGGGTGGTTGCCACCATCTGTCAGATTTTCGCGGACAGCCTCAGCCAGTTTTCCATGGGAATATTCGGGAATCGTGGCTGCCCTCAACCAGCCCATCCTGTCGTCTAAACAGCTGCTATCCCTGAAAAAGGTGGCTATCCCTATCCCATCCTCGGATAGCCACACAACCAAACGCCACCTTAGGCTGATTATATCGGAGGTAACAACATCTACTATCGCCATGGGCAAATCCGGTCCTTCAAACGCTCACGAACGTGGTGATTTACTTGTTGTCGAAGCTATCCTCGCCATCGTTGTTCTCTTTCTCCTTTTTCGTTGGCAGTCCGGCCATGGCATGGACCGTCTGATTCTGCTTTCGGGCAAGGGCGCGCGTGTTCCTCCGTTGTCGTTTCTTTATGATGCGAGCGCGGATGGCTTCCTCCTTTGTGGCCGCCAGCGCCGCCGCCTCAGCCACCTCCGTCATCGCCATTTCCGCTGTGATACGGGCCTCGACGGCCCTTATGCTCTCCTTCCAGGGTGGGCTGACTGTTTCTGGTGGGACTCATAATCTGCCCGATCCGTGATAGGGAAGGAGAGATTTTTTGGCTGCCGGGACCGCGATGATCCAGCCCCAGAGGACCCGAGCGCCCGTTGAGCCGACGCTATGGAGTCGCGCCGGACAGATCCGTCCGTTGGTCGGGCGTTGTCCTCTCGGGAGCGGCGGAGTGCAATGTGGACCGTCATTGCCTCCTCCAACCCATACGGGATGACACCCCAGTCGACGGATCCGGACTGGTCGGAGTCTGATCCGCTGCCCGCCATGCGGGAGACGGCTGAAAATCGTCGGAGGTGAGCTCGGGTGGCGGAGGGAGTGGGGGGAGAGGAGGGTGAAGTGGTTAAGGTTTGGTCCGACGAAGGATGGGACGAATTTATATGGGGTCGGGTGGGCTAGCGTGGGCCGGCTCTGACGTGGCAAATGCGCTCGGGAACCCCATATCCGCCCCATATTTGGGCTAGATATGAGGGTTCCAATCAGTCCGGGCGTTTGAGACCCATTTGAGGCGTCTGTCTAGGTCAAAATTTTGTGACCGGACGTTTAAGGAAGGTTTGGGGTGTCCGTCTGTAGATGCTCTAACTTAGTTAGGGGGTGTTTGGTTCCAAGGACTTTTTGTGTTGGAACTAGAAAAAGTCCCTAGCAAACCAAACAGGATGGGGACTTTTTGCTAAAAGTCCTTAGAAACACCTCCTTAAGAGTCTTTTTCAAAAAGTCCTAGAGACTAGAAAAAGTCCTAGGACTAGAGAACCAAACACCACCTTAGTAAAATAGCGTATTCCAAGAAAAATTTGCTTATGTGGCATGTAGTTAGTGAGGAGACATGTGCTTTTTTTAATAGAGGAGATAAGTATATACTGTAAGTTACTGTGACATAACGCAACCCAAAGCAAAACGAGTCTACAATCTAATAAATGCGAGCATAGACTAGTCATGGTGGGGAGTAATATATGTATGGTATCATGCAAGCCATCATTTATTAAGACGTAGACTCATTTATTAGGAGCGTTATGTTACAGTGACATATTACACCCATGTTTTTATTTTAGTCCGCATAATAAATTTAGGCGAAGTCAAGCTTTATAAACTTCAACAAAATTTATAAACAAAAATATTAACATATACAATAAGAAATCAATACCATTAAATTTATTACTGAATATACTTTCACATCATATAGATTTGTTCTAGTAAATGTTTGTAGTTTTTTCTATAATTTTGATCAAACTTGACGAAGTTTAACTTCAATCAACCCTAACATGCGTAGTAAATAAAAACAAAGAAAGTATGTTACTCCAAGCATCCTTATTAAATACATGCAACATAAGGAAAAAAAAATAGATGTCATATTACTTGCTAAGGTACTTTTACTATGACCGGCCTAGCACATTAGAAGATGCATGGCGACCTAGATGGCTACAAACTGGACGAGCCTGCGAAACTGGACACAAAATCCTTCTAATCACAACGCTAAATTCTCACTTATACTTCCGAAATTTAATGCACTGATTTAATCTCACACATTCACATGTAACTCTTATCACAATTGATGCATGCACGTCGATCTTAAAAGATAATGTCACACATAAATAATTAATGTTGGTACGGAGAATAGATAGTGTTTACATAAAATTTAATCTAAGTGCACAACTCAAGCATTACCTTCTTGGTTTTCACTGTAGGTCCACATGTACTCCACATATGGCCATTGCAAAGCCTTTTGAATATCGAAGATCGCGGAAGCACGTTGATATCGTTGTGAGAACCTGACATTCCAAAGAAAGCATGTCAAATTCATAAGTCATGTGATGTCATCGCTTCTAGTATGATGGTGGACTCTCTCGTGTGACATTGATACATTCCCCGCAAACTTTTGGGGTAGTTCTTCCATTGTCAATGCATGCAATCAATCAATTCGAGCATTCCTGAAAATCCATGATTGTCTCTTCAATAGCCAAGAACTTCTCTATGTCCTGCACATTTGGTTCTCTGAGATACTGTAACGCCCTCGATGTGGCTATATCTCCCACGTGTCGAAGCACGATTTAGAGCCATAACCGCATTGAAAGCAATGTCGCAAGTGAGGTAATCTTCACACAACCCATGTAATACATAAGGGAAAAAGGATACATAGTTGGCTTACAATCGCCACTTCACACAATTACATGAATAAAGCATTACATCAACAGTTACAATCAAGGTCCGACTACGGAACCAAAATAAAGAAGACTACCCCAAATGCTACACAGATCCCCGATCGTCCCGACTGGGCTCCACTACTGATCGACTAGAACGGAACAACACAAAGGACAAGATCTTCATCGAGCTCCTCCTTGAGCTTGGTTGCGTCACCTGCACGGTTTCATCGGCACCTGCAAACTGGTTTTGGAAGTATCTGTGAGTCACGGGGGCTCAGCAATCTCACACCCTCGCGATCAAGACTATTTAAGCTCATGGGTAAGGTAAAGGTATGAGGTGGAGCTGCAGCAAGCGACTAGCATATATGGTGGCTAACATACGCAAATGAGAGCGAGAAGAGAAGGCAAAAGCACGGTCGAACAACTATGATCAAGAAGTGATCCTAGAACAACATACGTCAAACATAACTCCAACACCGTGTTCACTTCCGGGACTCCGCCGAGAAGAGACCATCACGGTTACACATGCGGTTGATATATTTTAATTAAGATCAACTTCAGGTTTTCTACAACCGGACATTAACAAATTCCCATCTGCCCATAACCGCGGGCACGACTTTCGAAAGCTCAAATCCCTACAGGGGTGTCCCAACTTAGCCCATCACAAGCTCTCACGGTTAACGAAGGATATTCCTTCTAGCGGGAAGACCCGATCAGACTCGGAATCTCGGTTACAAGACATTTCGACAATGGTAAAACAAGACCAGCAAAGCCACCCGAATGTGCCGACAAATCCCGATAGGAGCTGCACATATCTCTTTCTCAGGGCACACCGGATTGTCCAAGCTTCCGGTAGGCCAGCACAGAGTTGCCCCTGGTGGCCACCGGTAGCTGACAGGTTGGACCAACACTCAGAGGAGCACTGGCCCGGGGGTTTAAATAAAGATGACCCTTAAGTCTGCAGAACCCAAGGGAAAGAAAAGGCTAGGTGGCGAATGGTAAAACCAATGTTGGGCCTTGCTGGAGGAGTTTTATTCAAGGCGAACTGTCAAGGGGTTCCCATTATAACCCAATCGCATAAGGAACGCAAAATCCGGGAACATAACACCAATATGACGGAAACTAGGGCGGCAAGAGTGGAACAAAACACCAGACATAAGGCCGAGCCTTCCATCCTTTACCAAGTATATAGATGCATTAATTAAATAAGAGATATTGTGATATCCCAACAAATATCCATGTTCCAACATGGAACAAGCTCCAATCTTCACCTGCAACTAACAACGCTATAAGAGGGGCTGAGCAAAGCGGTAACATAGCCAAACAACGGTTTGCTAGGACAAGGTGGGTTAGAGGCTTGGCTCAACAATATAGGAGGCATGATAAGCAAGTGGTAGGTATCGCAGCATAGGCATAGCAAAAGAGCGAGCAACTAGCAAGCAAAGATAGAAGTGATTTCGAGGGTATGGTCATCTTGCGTGGAATCCCGCAAGGAAGAAGAACGAATCTGTGAAGAAGACAAACGGTCGTAGTCGAACGGGTCCTCACAAGTGCGACGTTATCGAAACCAACCCGAAGAAGCAACACCAGAAAGAAGCACACAATATAGTAAACAACCACCACATGAACATGGCATGATGCACAAACCAGTATTATGCATGTCCGGTTAATGAGGCATGTCATGGCAAAGTGCACAAGCAATTCTACAAATTAAGTGGAGATCAATATGCAACGGTGCATATTGATGAAACACCACGACAAGTTATTTAGTTCGATCTCGTTTATGTACCCAACAATATTAAATGTTGATTAGCATGGCAAGGGGTGAAGCAAAACAAAACTACCTGTCTAGGCAAGTTTAAATGAGGCCGGAAACAACGAACAACAATTCCGGTAAATCCCCATATGCATATATTAGGTTTGGTACTATTCTGCCCTAAACACAATTTTATAGTTGTTAAACATGCAAAGTAAAACCATCATGTTAAACTAGGCAAAATTCTACCCCATTTACCTATAAAGTTTGTTTAAAACCGAGCTACGGTTATTTAGATATGAATTAAAACATTTTAGCAAGTTATTTGTACAAATTTAAACAAACGTCAAGTTTAAACATTTTTAACATGGATGCAAGTAGCATATTATGAAACTAGATGAAATTCTAAGCATCTTTCATATATTAAGTTTTTACATGTGATGCTTAGTTTGTGAGTTAAAATATGCATGAAGTTCAAGGGTGTTTCTGCAAAACTGTTCTACTGGAATAAAAGATAAATTCGCAGAATCTGGGAAAAATATAGAAGCGGGCCGAATCTGGGCGTACAGAGCATGGCCCAACAGCAAGGGAAAAAAAGGAAGGCGCTCAGGGGGGTGGCCTCACCCAGTGGGCTTCGGCCCGGTCCAAGGAGGAGCAAGACGGGCTGCAGGAGGGGTGCGCTGGGCCTTGCGACACGGGAGCCCATGCGCGTGCGGGCAGAGGAGGCACGTAGGGCGAGGGGCTTGTCCTCCTCTTGCATGGGAAGGCAGCGATGGCGGTTCTGGCGGTCAACAACGACATGGGATGGCGGATCCGCTCGGGGAGGCGAAGGGAGGTCAGATCTGCGGCGGTGGAGCTCGGATCCGGGGCGCCTGGCCCGGATCTGGCCAACGGCGACGGTGATGCGGAGCTCCGGCGATGGTTGAACATGGTGGTGGCGGGCCTGCGGGGAAGGAAAACTGAGGGGGTTAGGCAGAGAGATAGAGGAGGGAAAGGAGACATGGCGCGACATCGGATCTGCCTGGGGTCGGGGCTCTCCTGGCGGAGGTTCTCGTCGGCGGCCACGCTCCGGCGACATTGGCGGGGAGGCAGCGACGAGGGCGAACGGGAGGTCGGGGCTCTCCTTGCGGGAACGGCGCCGCTCGGGGGCGGAGCATTCGGCCGACGGCGGCGGAGCGCTTGGGCCCCGATGGGCTTCCCGGGGCCCGAAGCGGGTCCTGGCGGGCTTGGCGGTGGTGGGAGGTTGGCTGGGACGCGACGTGGAGGCTTTGGAGTGGTGGAGGGCGTTGCTCAGGTGGCGCAGGCCAATGGCAGCTTGCCAAGTGGCACGGAGGAGGTGGAGGTTGCCGGAAATTGAGGAGAAGGAGGGTCGGTTGTGGCTGGAGGCGCGATTCGAGGGGAAGGGGTGGCGCTAGATCCGAGGGGGGAGGTCTAGGAGGTAGGGGAAGACTAGGGATGCCCAAATTTGGAAGGGAGGGGTGCTTAAATAGGGTAGGGGGGTCTAGGGTTAGGGGAACTAGTCCGTTTTCGGACCATTTGATCTCGATCGGACGGTTCGAAATGTATGGGTAGTGTAGAAGGCCGTGGGCTGCGGAAGAGAAGAGAGGGAAAGGCCCGACAGCAGTTTTCGGAGACCGAAAACGTCTGATGATTTGACCGACTATAAAGCCGCTAAAGTTAACCGTTGGGGCGTCAAACGGACTCCGAATGCGATGAAACTTGACAGGCGGTCTATCTACACTATAATAAGACCACATGCCAACTTTCAACCCATTCCGAGAAGATTTTCCGGCCACTTATAAAACACTATTTCGGACAAGCCGCGGGCGCGTGCAAGTGTGTCTGGGCTCCGAACGGACAACGGATGGAACTGGGGTACCCGGACGGATGCAAGTTCTGAAAACATGATGATGCAATGCACATGATGACATGACAAGATGCAACACACAAGCAAATGACATGGCAATGACAACGAATAACTGGAAGACACCTGGCGCAACGGTCTCGGGGCGTTACAGATACTTAGATCCAAACACATCCACCACGGTGCGGGCAACCTTGACAATAGTCTTCAAGCACATGCTCTCCCCCATCCTGACCATCTCACCAACGATATATGCAACAGTACCAAGTGCAAGCATCCTCAGAGCAGTTGTGCACTTCTGCTTGGCAGAGAAAGAGAGTTGCCCGCAACAATCCCTTGTGAGCTTAAAGTAGTTGTCGTGTGCCTCCACTCCCTCCACAATACACAAAAACAATGGTTTCCGCATGCAGAAACAATGACGAAAGAATGGATCATCCGGGGAAGTAGGATTGGGAGCAAAGTAGTCTTTGTGCAGTAGCTTTGCTCTGAACACCCTATCTCGGTTGATCACTCTTCTCCCTTTGATTGAGCCCTTGAAGTTTGATAACCCACAAGTATAGGGGATCGCAACAATTTTCGAGGGTAGAGTATTCAACCCAAATTTATTGATTCGACACAAGGGGAGCCAAAGAATATTCTCAAGTATTAGCAGCCGAGTTGTCAATTCAACCACACCTGGAAACTTAATATCTACAACAAAGTATTTAGTAGCAAAGTAATATGATAGTAGTGATGACGGTAACAAAAGGTAACGGTAATAAAAGTAATGTTTTTGGTATTTTGTAGTGATGATAGCAATAGCAACGGAAAAGTAAATAAGCGAAGAACAATATATGGAAAGCTCGTAGGCAATGGATCAGTGATGGAGAATTATGCCGGATGCGGTTCATCATGTAACAGTCATAACCTAGGGTGATACAGAACTAGTTCCAGTTCATTGATATAATGTAGGCATGTACTCCGAACATAGTCATACGTGCTTATGGAAAAGAACTTGCATGACATCTTTTGTCCTACCCTCCCGTGGCAGTGGGGTCCTTACGGAAACTAAGGGATATTAAAGCCTCCTTTTAATAGAGAACCGGAATAAAGCATTAACACATAGTGAATACATGAACTCCTCAAACTACGCTCATCACTGGTAAGTATCCCGATTATTGTCACTTCGGGGTTAACGGATTATAAGACATAATAGGTGACTATACACTTGCAAGATAGGATCAAGAACACTCATATATTGATGAAAACATAATAGGTTCAGATCTGAAATCATGGCACTCGGGCCCTAGTGACAAGCATTAAGCATAGCAAAGTCATAGCAACATCAATCTCAGAACATAGTGGACACTAGGGATCAAACCCTAACAAAACTAACTCGATTACATGATAGATCCCATCCAACCCATCACCGTCCAGCAAGCCTACGATGGAATTACTCACGCGCGGCGGTGAGCATCATGAAATTGGTGATGGAGGATGGTTGATGATGACGATGGCGACGGATTCCCCTCTCCGGAGCCCCTAACGGACTCCAGACCAGCCCTCCCGAGAGGTTTTAGGGCTTGGCGGCGGCTCCGTATCGTAAAACGTGATGATTTCTTCTCTCTGATTTTTTTCTCATCAAAACTCAATATATGGAGGTGGAGTTGGAGTCGGAGACGCAATAGGGGGCCCATGAGGTAGGGGGCGCGCCCTAGGGGGGCAGGCGCGCCCCCCACCCTCGTGGCAAGGTGGTGGCCCCCCTGGCCTTCATCTTTGGCAGGTATTTTTCTTATTTTCTGAAAAGTGTCTCCGTGAAGTTTCAGGTCATTCCGAGAACATTATATCCCGCACATAAATAACACCATGGTAATTCTGCTGAAAACAGCGTCAGTCCGGGTTAGTTCCATTCAAATCATGCAAGTTAGAGTCCAAAACAAGGGTAAAAGTGTTTGGAAAAGTAGATACGTTGGAGACGTATCAACTCCCCCAAGCTTAAACCTTTGCTTGTCCTCAAGCAATTCAGTTGACAAACTAAAAGTGATAAGGAAAAACTTTTACAAACTCGGTTTGCTCTTATTGTTGTAAATATGTAAAGCCATCATTCAAGTTTTCAGTAAAGATTATAACTAACCACATTTGCAATAACGCATAGGTCTCAAGTTACTCATATCAATAGCATAATCAACTAGCGAGCCATAATAATAAAACTCGGATGACAACACTTTCTCAAAACAATCATAATACGATATAACAAGGTGGTATCTCGCTAGCCCTTTCTGAGACCGCAAAACATAAATGCAGAGCACCTTTAAAGACCAAGGACTGACCAGACATTGTAATTCATGGTAAAAGAGATCCAGTCAAGTCATACTCAATGTAAACTAACAATAATGAATGCAAATGACAGCAGTGCTCTCCAACTGGTGCTTTTTAATAAGAGGATGATGACTCAGCATAAAAGTAAATCGATAGGCCCTTCGCAGAGGGAAGCAGGGATTTGTAGAGGTGCCAGAGCTTGGTTTTGAAACATAGGTGAATAATATTTTGAGCGGTATACTTTCATTGTCAACATAACAACCAAGAGATGGCGATATCTTCCATGCTACACACATTATAGGCGGTTCCCAAACAGAATGGTAAAGTTTATACTCCCCCTTCCACCACAAGCATCAATCCATGGCTTGCTCGAAACAACGAGTGCTCCAACTAACAAGAGTCCCAGGGGGAGTTTTGTTTGCAATTATTTTGATTTAGTTTGCATAAAGCATGGGACTAGGCATCCCGGTGACTGATACGTCTCCAACGTATCTATAATTTTTGATTGCTCCATGCTACTTTATTTACTGTTTTGGACTATATTGGGCTTTATTTTCCACTTTTATATTATTTTTGGGACTAACCTATTAACCGGAGGCCCAGCCCAGAATTGCTGTTTTTTGCCTATTTCAGTATTTCGAGGAAACAGAATATCAAACGGAGTCCAAACGTAATGAAACCTTCGGGAACGTGATCTTCGCACCGAACGTGATCCAGGAGACTTGGACCCTACTCCAAGAAGTTTCCGGGGAGGTCACGAGGGTGGAGGGCGCCCCCCCTAGGCGCGCCCCCCTGCCTCGTGGGCCCCTCGAAGCTCCACCGACGTGCTCCTTCCTCCTATATATACCTACGTACCCCCATTAGACCAAAGAGGGAGCCAAAAACCTAATTCCACCGCCGCAACTTCCTGTATCCACGAGATCCCATCTTGGGGCCTGTTCCGGAGCTCCGCCGGAGAGGGCATCCATCACGGAGGGCTTCTACATCAACACCATAGCCCTTCCGATGAAGTGTGAGTAGTTTACTTCAGACCTTCGGGTCCATAGCTAGTAGCTAGATGGCTTCTTCTCTCTTTTTGGATCTCAATACAATGTTCTCCCCCTCTCTCGTGGAGATCTATTCGATGTAATCTTCTTTTTGCGGTGTGTTTGTTGAGACCGATGAATTGTGGGTTTATGATCCATCTTATCTATGAATAATATTTGAATCTTCTCTGAATTCTTTTATGTATGATTGAGTTATCTTTGCAAGTCTCTTTGAATTATCCGTTTGGTTTGGCCAACTAGATTGGTAGTTCTTGCAATGGGAGAAGTGCTTAGCTTTGGGTTCAATCTTGCGGTGTCCTTACTCAGTGACAAAAAGAGTTGCAAGGCACGTATAGTATTGTTGCCATCGAGGATAACAAGATGGGGTATTTATCATATTGCATGAATTTATTCCTCTACATCATGTCATCTTGCTTAAGGCGTTACTCTGTTTTTAACTTAATACTCTAGATGCATGTTGGATAGCGGTCGATGAGTGGAGTAATAGTAGTAGATGCAGGCAGGAGTCGGTCTACTTGTCACGGACGTGATGCCTATATACATGATCATACCTAGATAACCTCATAACTATGCTCAATTCTATCAATTGCTCAACAGTAATTTGTTCACCCACCGTAGAATATCTATGCTCTTGAGAGAAGCCACTAGTGAAACCTATGGCCCCCGGGTCTATTCTCATCATATCAATCTCCATTACTTCATTTTACTTGTTTTGCTTTTACTTTTCACTTTGCATCTTTATACCAAAAATATTATCTCTATCAGATCTCACTCTCGTAAGTGACCATGAAGGGATTGACAACCCCTAAGAGTTGGTTGCGAGTTGCTACCGTTTTGTGCAGGTACGAGAGACTTGCGCGTGACCTCCTACTGGATTGATACCTTGGTTCTCAAAAACGGAGGGAAATACTTACGCTACTATGCTGCATCACCCCCTCCTCTTCGGGGAAAACCAGCGCTAGCTCGAGACGTAGCAAGAAGGATTTCTGGCGCCGTTGCCGGGGAGGCCTACGCCAAGTCAAGTCAAGATTTACTCTCCCGTCAACGAGCCATTTCTGGCGCCGTTGCCGGGGAAGCCTACGCCAAGTCAAGTCAAGATTTACTCTCCCGTCAACGAGCCATTTCTGGCGCCGTTGCCGGGGAAGCCTACGCAAAAGTCAACATACCAAGTACCCATCACAATCTCTATCTCTCGCATTACATTATTTGCCATTTGCCTCTCGTTTCCCTCTCCCCCACTTCACACTTGCCATTTTATTCGCCCTCTTTTTCCCCTTGCCTTTTGTTTGCTCGTGTGTTAGTTTGCTTACCTGTCGCTATGTCGAATTCCTTATCTTCTCCGTTATCTCCCGAGAATGAAGTGCTAAATTTTAAACAAAGGGAGGGAGAAAATCTAAAAGATGCTTGGTATAGAATTTGCAATGCTCAAAATAGATCTACCAGAAAGCAATCTACTTCAGTCCTTCTTCGCAATTTTTATGTAGGTGTTAATCCTTGGTATAGGTATATCCTTGATACCATTACCGGAGGGAATTTTTTGGGTAGCCATACTTTTGATTCCTATAGGCATTATTCGGTTCACATGAATAGAAAACGTAGGAATCGAGAGACCCATAGGAATGACAAAGGAATAGAAGTGCAAAACTAAGGATTCAAAACCAGAGGAAAAAGAAAGCAACGGGCGTTCGGCACAGCATAGGAAAAATGGAGGAAGACTCCATCATTAGACGCTAAGAAAGCAAGATTCTGAATATTTTATTTGATTGCATGGTGCTTCTCCCACGTAAAGCACGTACCTACTGAATTGTTTATTTGGAAAGCCATCTATCTGCCTCGGGCATACGCGTACATGAGGTCGGGCTGGATTTTTCATTTCGTGAGGAATCACGTCATTAGAGCAGCATTCCAAAGGAAATCAAATCAGCATTTCCTTTGATCCGAATGACCATCTTGCCTAAATTCCTCTGGAACATCACTTCCTGTAGATTTCCTGTGAAAATCCTTTGAAACGAATAGGGCCATAATGTTTTAATAGATTTATTTGGCTCACCTCCCCTTTTGGTTAATGGAACCGCGTTAACCTTGGAGCATGTTATGCAAAGGCTTGAAATTATTGAAAACAAAGTTGCTACCATTAAATCCATTGAAAATCTAGATAAAAAGATTCATAATCAAATTACTCAATATGGATCTAAGGTAGGAATGACTTTGAAAAATATTAAGGAGAAGGAACCAATGGTTAATGAAAAAATAAATCTAGACTCTACTCGAATCGATAAACTTGAGGGTATCATTACCAACTTGGGAACTGTTTTTTCTTCCGTAAAAAGTACTCCTAGTCCTCCCACTAAAATTATGTATGTTCCTCAAAATAAGGGTGAATCATCTAGTAAGGAAAATGCGGATCTTAAATCTATAAGTATTCACCCCGATCTTTTTACAATCATTAAGGAACCATTTGCCACGAATGAATTTTTCGATATTATGCCTAAAAGTTTGATAATCACTAGAAAGAAAGAAAATTCTAAAGGAGGTGGATGCCTCATTGAAGAATTGCCTACCAAAGATGGCAATACCTAGATCTATCCTTGCTTTTATGCCTAGCTAGGGGCGTTAAACGATAGCGCTTGTTGGGAGGCAACCCAATTTTATTTTGTGTTTTTGTTTTTGGTTTTGTTTAGGAATAAATAATTCATCTAGATTCTGTTTATATGTGGTTTTATCTTTTAATTAGTGTTTGTGCCAAGTTAAACCTATTAGATCTTTTTGGAAGATAGTTATTTGATCTTGCTGTAATTTTCAGAATCTTTGCGCTCAGTGGCCGAATTGTAAAAAATCACCAGAACGTGATAAAATAGTGATTCCAATTGCTGCTGATCAATAAATAAATTGCCCAGGTCTTCTAATTTTGGTAGAATTTTTTGGGTTCCAGAAGTTTGCGTTAGTAACAGATTACTACAGACTGTTCTGTTTTTGACAGATTCTGTTTTGCGTGTGTTGTTTGCTTATTTTGATGAATCTATGGCTAGTAAAATAGTTTATAAACCATAGAGAAGTTGGAATACAGTAGGTTTAACACCAATACAAATAAAGAACAATTTCACTACAGTACCTTAAAGTAGTCTTTTGTTTTCTTTCTCTAACGGAGCTCATGAGATTTCTATTGAGTTTTGTGTTGTGAAGTTTTCAAGTTTTGGGTGAATTCTTTTGATGGATTATGGAACAAGGAGTGGCAAGAGCCTAAGCTTGGGGATTCCCATGGCACCCCCAAGATAATCCAAGGACACCAAAAATTCAAAGCTTGGGGATGCCCCGGAAGGCATCCCCTCTTTCGTCCACTTCCATCGGTAATTTACTTGGAGCTATATTTTTATTCACCACATGATATGTGTTTTGCTTGGAGCATCTTGTATTATTTGTGTCTTTGCTTGTTAGTCTACCACAATCATCCTTGCTGTACACACCTTTTGAGAGAGCCATGTATGAATTGAAATTTGTTAGAATACTCTATGTGCTTCACTTATATCTTTTGAGCTTGATAGCTTACTCTATGTGCTTCACTTATATCTTTTTGAGCGTGATAATTTTTGCTCTAGTGCTTCACTTAGATCTTTTAGAGCACGGTGGTGGTTTGTTTTAAAGAAACTTGATCTCTCATGCTTCACTTAGATTATTTTGAGAGTCGTTAATAGCATGGTAATTTGCTTAATGTTAATATACTTGGTATTCAAGATATGTGAAACTTTATTTTTAGTTGGTTGAATACTAAGATAAGTTTGATGCTTGATAATTGTTTTGAGATATGGAGGTGATAATATCATAGTCGTGCTAGTTGAGTAGTTGTGAATTTGAGAAATACTTGTGTTGAAATTAGCAAGTCCCGTAGCATGCACGTATGGTTAAAGTTGTGTAACAAATTTGAAGCATGAAGTGTACCTGGCTTGTGCATCCTTATGAGTGACGGTCGGGGACGAGCGATGGTCTTTTCCTACCAATCTATCCCCCTAGGAGCATGCGCGTAGTACTTGATTTTTGATGACTTCTAAATTTTTGCAATAAGTATATGAGTTCTTTTGACTAATGTTGAGTCCATGGATTATACACACTTTTACCTTTCCGCCATTTGCTAGCCTCTTCGGTACCGTGCATTGCCCTTTCTCACATTGAGAGTTGGTGCAAACTTCGCCGGTGCATCCAAACCCCGTGATATGATACACTCGTTCACACATAAACCTCCCTATATCTTCCTCAAAACAGCCACCATACCTACCTATCATGGCATTTCCATAGCCATTTCGAGATATATTGCCATGCAACTTCCATCATCATCATCATCATCATCATCATCATCATGACATGCTTTACTTTTGTCATATTGCCATTGCATGATCTTGTAGTTGACATCGTATTTGTGGCAAAACCACCATGCATTATTTTTCATACATGTCACTCTTGATTCATTGCACCATCCCGGTACACCGCCGGAGGCATTCATATAGAGTCATATCTTGTTCTAGTATCGAGTTGTAATCATTATGTTGTAATCAATAGAAGTGTGATGATCATCATTATTAGAGCATTGCCCAATCAAAAAAAAAAGAGAAAGGCCAAAAAGAAAAAAAAGAAAGGCCCAAAAAAAGGAAGGAGAAAATAAAAAGGGCAATGCTACTATCTCTTTTTCCACACTTGTGCTTCAAAGTAGCACCTTGTTCTTCATGTAGTGAGTCTCATATATTGTGCTTCAAAGTAGCACCATGATTTCATATAGTGAGTCTCATAAGTTGTCTTGTTCATACTAGTGGGATTTTTTCATTATAGAACTTGGCTTGTATATTCCAACGATGGGCTTCCTCAAAATGCCCTAGGTCTTCATGAGCAAGCAAGTTGGATGCACACCCACTAGTTTTCTTTTGTTGAGCATTCTTAGCTCTAGTGCATCCGTTGCATGGCAATCCCTACTCCTTGCATTAACATCAATTGATGGGCATCTCCATAGCTCATTGATTAGCCTCGTTGATGTGAGACTTTATCCTTTTTTGTCTTCTCCACACAATCCCCGTCATCATATTCTATACCACCCATAGTGCTATGTCCATGGCTCGCGCTCATGTATTGCGTGAAGGTTGAAAAAGTTTGAGATTATTTGAGTATGAAACAATTTCTTGGCTTGTCATCGGGGGTATAGAAGTTGGGAACATCTTTGTGTGATGAAAATGAAGCATAGCCTAACTATATGATTTTGTAGGGATGAACTTCCTTTGGCCATGTTATTTTGAGATGACATAATTGTTTGATTAGTATGTTTGAAGTATTATCATTTTTATGTCAATATGAACTTTTGTCTTGATCCTTTCGGATCTGAATATTCATACCATGATTAAGAAGATTTACATTGAAATTATGCCAAAGTATCACTCCGCATCAAAAATTCTCTTTTTATCATTTACCTACTCGAGGACGAGCAGGAATTAAGCTTGGGGATGCCTGATACGTCTCCAACGTATCTATAATTTTTGATTGCTCCATGCTACTTTATTTACTATTTTGGACTATATTGGGCTTTATTTTCCACTTTTATATTAATTTTTTGGACTAACCTATTAACCGGAGGCCTAGCCCAGAATTGTTGTTTTTTGCCTATTTCAGTATTTCGAGGAAACAGAATATCAAACGGAGTCCAAACGGAATGAAACCTTCAGGATCGTGATCTTCGCACCGAACGTGATCCAGGAGACTTGGACCCTACTCCAAGAAGTTTCCGGGGAGGTCACGAGGGTGGAGGGCGCCCCCCCTGGGCGCGCCCCCTGCCTCGTGGGCCCCTCGGAGCTCCACCGACGTGCTCCTTCCTCCTATATATACCTACGTACCCCCATTAGACCAAAGAGGAGCCAAAAACCTAATTCCGCCGCCGTAACTTCCTGTATCCACGAGATCCCATCTTGGGGCCTGTTCCGGAGCTCCGCCGGAGAGGGCATCCATCACGGAGGGCTTCTACATCAACACCATAGCCCTTCCGATGAAGTGTGAGTAGTTTACTTCAGACCTTCGGGTCCATAGCTAGTAGCTAGATGGCTTCTTCTCTCTTTTTGGATCTCAATACAATGTTCTCCCCCTCTCTCGTGGAGATCTATTCGATGTAATCTTCTTTTTGCGGTGTGTTTGTTGAGACCGATGAATTATGGGTTTATGATCCAACTTATCTATGAATAATATTTGAATCTTCTCTAAATTCTTTTATGTATGATTGAGTTATCTTTGCAAGTCTCTTTGAATTATCTGTTTGGTTTGGCCAACTATATTGGTAGTTCTTGCAATGGGAGAAGTGCTTAGCTTTCGGTTCAATCTTGCGGTGTCCTTACTCAGTGTCAGAAAGAGTTGCAAGGCACGTATTGTATTGTTGCCATCGAGGATAACAAGATGGGGTATTTATCATATTGCATGAATTTATTCCTCTACATCATGTCATCTTGCTTAAGGCGTTACTCTGTTTTTAACTTAATACTCTAGATGCATGTTGGATAGCGGTCGATGAGTGGAGTAATAGTAGTAGATGCAGGCAGGAGTCGGTCTACTTGTCACGGACGTGATGCCTATATACATGATCATACCTAGATGACCTCATAACTATGCTCAATTCTATCAATTGCTCAACAGTAATTTGTTCACCCACCGTAGAATATCTATGCTCTTGAGAGAAGCCACTAGTGAAACCTATGGCCCCCGGGTCTATTGTCATCATATCAATATCCATTACTTCATTTTACTTGTTTTGCTTTTACTTTTCACTTTGCATCTTTATACCAAAAATACCAAAAATATTATCTCTATCAGATCTCACTCTCGTAAGTGACCGTGAAGGGATTGACAACCCCTAAGCGTTGGTTGCGAGTTGCTACCGTTTTGTGCAGGTACGAGGGACTTGCGCGTGACCTCCTACTGGATTGATACCTTGGTTCTCAAAAACTGAGGGAAATACTTACGCTACTGTGCTGCATCACCCCCTCCTCTTCGGGGAAAACCAACGCTAGCTCAAGACGTAGCAGTGACCAGCCATTTATCTCGTGAGTGAGGAGCGGAGTCCACTCCTCTTGAGAATAACCCGCCTAACATGAAAGATACAGACAACCCTAGTTGATACATGAGCTATTCAAGCATACAAAATAGGATATTTATTCGAAGGTTTAGAGTTTGGCACATACAAATTTACTTGGAACGGCAGGTAGATACCGTATATAGGTAGGTATAGTGGACTCGTGTGGAATAACTTTGGGGTTTCAGGAGTTTGGATGCACAAGCAGTATTCCCGCTTAGTACAGGTGAAGGCTAGCAAAAGACTGGGAAGCGACCAGCTAGAGAGCGACAACAGTCATGAACATGCATTAAAATTAATCAACACCGAATGCAAGCATGAGTAGGATATAATCCACCATGAACATAAATATCGTGAAAGCTATGTTGATTTTGTTTCAACTACATGCGTGAACATGTGCCAAGTCAAGTCACTTAAATCATCTAGAGGAGGATACCACCCTATCATACCACATCATAACCATCTCAATAGCATGTTGGCACGCAAGGTAAACCATTATAACTCATAGCTAATCAAGCATGGCACAAGAAACTATGATCTCTAGTTGTCATTGCAAACATGTTTATTCATAATAGGCTGAATCAGGAACGATGAACTAATCATATTTACAAAAACAAAAGAGGTCGAGTTCATACCAGCTTTTCTCATCTCAGCCGGTCCATCATATATCATCATAATTGCCTTTCACTTGCATGACCGAATGATGTGAATAATAATAGTAGTGCACGTGCATTGGACTAAGCTGGAATCTGCAAGCATTCAATAAATAGGAGAAGACAAGGCAATATGGGCTCTTTTGTCAGATCAACAATAATGCATATAAGAGCCACTTCAACAATTTAATCATGGTCTTCTCCTATCGACCCCCAAAGAAAAGAAAATAAATAAAACTATTTACACGGGAAAGCTCCCAACAAGCAAAAGAAGAACAGGAAATATTTTTGGGTTTTCTTTTTAATTACTACTACAAGCATGGAAATTAAACTGATTAACAGCTGCAACTAATTTTTTAAGGTTTATTAAACACACAAGAAGAAAGCATAAAAAGGGAAAATAAACTAGCATGGATGATACAATGAAAAAGTATGAGCACCGACATCTAGCAATGAGTGTGTGAGCATAAATGTAATGTTGGTGAGAAAAATATACTCCCCCAAGCTTAGGCTTTTGGCCTAAGTTGGTCTATGGCCACGGCTGGCCTGGCGGATATCCATAATAATAGTTGTTGGGGTCGTATTGTGATGCAGCAACTATCGCCTGCTAAGCTGTAGCGTGGCGACGAGCGGCCTCCTCTCTCCTCTCGTACTCATCTACCTCCTCTCTGGTAATAGTATATCCTCCTCTTGCCTGATAATCAAAGAAAGCAGGAGTAGGGAGAGTAATACGGACAACACGTCGTCTGTCAAAGATTAGTCGATACTGGAGAGGTGATTCGTTCCTCTCGACAAACTGGTGGTGAACCATAGCATTAAAATCTAGATAGGCAGGAGGTAATTCAATATCATCTTCGCGCACATCTATACCAAGAAAATTAGCTACGCGGGTTGCATAAATTCCACAAAAGAAATCTCCATTACGTCTATTAAGATGCAACCTACATGCAACAACGGCTCCCAAATTATATGATTTGTCTCCTAACACAACACTCCTAAGAATACTGAGGTCAGGGACACACACGTGACATGCCTCATCTTTACCATTTATGCATCTACCTATGAAGAGAGCAAAATAATGTATGGAAGGAAAGTGAATGCTCCATATGGTAGCTTGTGTAATATCTCTAGATTCTCCCACAGTTATATCAGTAAGAAAATCTCTAAATTCATATTTGCGAGGATCCCTTATACTACCCCATTGTGGAAGTTTGCATGCAGTGGTAAAATCCTCTAAGTCCATGGTATAAGATTTATCATAAAGATCAAACATGACAGTTGGAGAATTATGTGAAGTGGAAAATTCAAACCTCCTCACAAAGGAGCTAGTGAGCTCATGATACTGACTGCACTTCTCTTCCTCGAAGCTCACGAGATCAGCGTTACGCAAATATGCGTTGAATTCTTCTTTTATTCCCGCTTGATCCATAAAATTTTCAGAAGGCCACTCACAAGGACGCACTGGAGCGTCTCTCGGTGGCTCTTCGTCAGCATCACGCATTGCAAGCCTGGGTCCTTGCTTCTTTGAAGAACCACCTTGGAACATTTTCCTAAGCATTTTTCTTCCTCTGAAATTTTTTGAAAAAAATAGTAACTTCAAAATAAAAGTAAATCAAACTCAATAATATTGATAGTAACTACTCCTACAAGTGCCTAGGGCCTATATCATGCATCAAAACTACTTTTGACCATATAAATTTAACATGCAAGCTCAAGAACAGGGTCACCTAAGCAGCACAAATTTGCAATGAATAAAGCACTAGAACAAAAACCAATTGGACCAATGGGGGAGTCACATACCAAGGAACAATCTCCCCAAGCAGTTTTGTGAGAGGTGCTTTGAGTAAGGAGATCGAAAATGGCAGCAAAACGAGCTTGGACTCGGGTTTGAGCTGGATATTCATATTTGTGGGAGGAAGATGAAGTGTGTGGGTGCAGGAATAAGTGGAGGAGGGCCACCATGGGCCCACGAGGCAGGGGGCACGCCCTAGAGGGGTGGGCGCGCCCTCCACCCTCGTGGAAAGGTGGTTGGCCCCCCTGGTGTGTTCTCTGTTCCATAAATCCTCAAATATTCTAGAAAAATCATATTTAATTTTCAGGGCATTTGGAGAACTTTTATTTTCGAGTTATTTTTATATTGCACGGATGATCGGATAACAGACAGAAAAATATTTATTTTTATTTTATTTAATATAAATAATAGAAAGTAAAAGTGGGGTACAGAAGGTTGTGCTTTCTAGTTTCATCCATCTCATGATCATCAAAAGGAATCCACTAACAAGGTTGATCAAGTCTTGTTAACGAATTCATTCCGAATAACATGGAACCGGAGAAATTTCAAATAACACTATGTTACCTCAACGGGGATATGCACATCCCCAATAATAAGAATATCATATTTCTTCTTGACAGTAGGAAGAGGAAATTCAAAACCTCCAAATTTAATCGATGGAATTTTTCCAATAGAGTTGATACTATGAACTTGAGGTTGTTTCTTCGAAAAGTGTACCGTATGCTCATTACCATTAACATGAAAAGTGACTTTGCCTTTAGTGCAATCAATAACAGCCCCTGCAGTATTCAAAAAGGGTCTTCCAAGAATAATATACATACTATCGTCCTCGGGAATATCAAGAATAATAAAGTCCGTTAAAATAGTAACGTTTGCAACTACAATAGGCACATCCTCACAAATACCGACAGGTATAGCAGTTGATTTATCAGCCATTGCAAAGATATTTCAGTAGGTGTGAACTTATTCAAATCAAGTCTACGATATAAAGAGAGACACATAACACTAACACCGGCTCCAAGATCACATAAAGCAGTTTTAACATAGTTTCTTTTAATGGAGCATGGTATAGTGGGTACTCCTGGATCTCCAAGTTTCTTTGGTATTCCACCCTTAAAAGTATAATTAGCAAGCATGGTGGAAATTTCAGCTTCCGGTATATTTCTCTTATTTGTAATAATATCTTTCATGTACTTAGCATAAGGATTGGTTTTGAGCATATCAGTTAATCGCATACGTAAAAAGATAGGTCTAATCATTTCAGCAAAGCGCTCAAAATCCTCATCATCCTTTTTCTTGGATGGTTTGGGAGGAAAAGGCATGGGTTTCTGAACCCATGGTTCTCTTTCTTTACCATGTTTCCTAGCAACAAAGTCTTTCTTATCATAACATTGATTCTTTGATTGTGGGTTATCAAGATCAACAACAGGTTCAATTTCTATGTCATTATCATTACTAGGTTGAGCATCATCATGAACATTATCATTAGTTTCAGGTTCATTACCAGATTGTATTTCAGCATCAGAAATAGAAATATCATTTGGATTCTCAGATGTTTCAACAATAGGATCACTAGAAGCATGCAAAGCCCTATCATTTTTCTTTTCTTCTTTTTAGAAGAGCTAGGTGCGTCTACATTATTTCTCTGAGAATCTTGCTCAATTCTTTTAGCATTGCCTTCAGGATACAAAGGTTCCTGAGTCATTCTACCACCTCTAGTCATAACTCTAACAGCATTATCATTATTCTTATTATTCAATTCATTGAGCAAATCATTTTGAGTTTTAAGTACTTGTTCTACTTGAGTGGTAACCATAGAAGCGTGTTTACTAATAAGTTTAAGTTCACCTTTAACATTAGCCATATAATCACCCAAGTGTCCAAGCATATTTGAATTGTATTTCAATTGTCTACCAAAATAAGCATTAAAGTCTTCTTGCTTAGCCATAAATTTATCAAACTCATCTAAGCATGGGCTAGCAAACTTAGTAAACGGGATTACAACTTTATCATATCTATAGAGAGAATTTACCTTTACTACCTGTGTCGGGTTATCAAGACCATGAGTTTCTTCAATAGGTAAAGGATTAAGATTATATGTTCTTCAACAGGCGGTAAATTAAGACCATGTATTTCTTCAATAGGAGGTAAATTATTAACATCTTCAGCTTTAATACCCTTTTCTTTCATAGATTTCTTTGCCTCTTGCATATCTTCAGGACTGAGAAATAGAATACCCCTCTTCTTCGGAGTTGGTTTAGGAATAGGTTCAGGAATTGGCTCCGGAGGTGTCCAATTATTTTTATTTGTGAACATATTATTCAATAGAATTTCAGCTTCATCCGGTGTTCTTTCCCTGAAAACAGAACCAACACAACTATCCAGGTAATCTCTGGAGGCATCGGTTAGTCCATTATAAAAGATATCAAGTATTTCATTTTTCTTAAGAGGATGATCAGGCAAAGCATTAAGTAATTGGAGAAGCCTCCCCCAAGCTTGTGGGAGACTCTCTTCTTCAATTTGCACAAAATTATATATATCCCTTAAAGCAGCTTGTTTCTTATGAGCAGGGAAATATTTAGCAGAGAAGTAATAAATCATATCCTGGGGACTACACACACAACCAGGATCAAGAGAATTAAACCATATCTTAGCATCACCCTTTAATGAGAACGGAAATATTTTAAGGATATAAAAGTAGCGAGTTCTCTCATCTTTAGTAAACATGGTAGCTATATCATTTAATTTAGTAAGATGTGCCACAACAGTTTCAAATTCATAACCATGAAAAGGATCAGATTCAACCAAAGTAATTATATCAGGATCAACAGAGAATTCATAGTCCTTATCAGTAACAAAGATAGGTGAAGTAGCCAAAGCAGGGTCAGGTTTCATTCTATCATTTAGAGATTGCTTACTCCATTTAGCTAATAATCTTTTAAGTTCAGTTCTATTTCTGCAAGCTAAAATAGCTAAAGAAGCATCTTGATCAAATACATAACCCTTAGGAATAGCAGGTGGTTCCTCATCATCACTTTCATCAGTATCATCAGATTCAATATTTCAATTTCTCTAGCCCTAGCAAGTTGTTCATCAAGAAAAGCACTAAGTGGCATAGTAGTATCAGGCATAGAGGTAGTTTCATCATAAGTATCATGCATAGCAGAAGTGGCATCATCAATAACATGCGACATATCAGAACAAATAGCAGAAGCAGGTGTAGGTATCGCAAGCTCATAACAGAAGGTGAATCAAGTGCAGAGCTAGATGGCAGTTCCTTACCTCCCCTCGTAGTTGAGGGATAGATCTTGGTTTTTGGATCTCTCAAATTCTTCATAATGATAAGCAGATATATATATCCCAAGTGACTCAAAGAATAGAGCTATGCTCCCCGGCAACGGCGCCAGAAAATAGTCTTGATAACCCACAAGTATAGGGGATCGCAACAGTTTTCGAGGGTAGAGTATTCAACCCAAATTTATTGATTCGACACAAGGGGAGCCAAAGAATATTCTCAAGTATTAGCAGCTGAGTTGTCAATTCAACCACACCTGGAAACTTAATATCTACAGCAAAGTATTTAGTAGCAAAGTAATATGTAGTAGTGATAACGGTAACAAAAGGTAACGGTAATAAAAGTAATGTTTTTGGTATTTTGTAGTGATGATAGCAATAGCAACGGAAAAGTAAATAAGCGAAGAACAATATATGGAAAGCTCGTAGGCAATGGATCAGTGATGGAGAATTATGCCGGATGCGGTTCATCATGTAACAGTCATAACCTAGGGTGACACAGAACTAGCTCCAGCTCATTGATATAATGTAGGCATGTATTCCGAACATAGTCATACATGCTTATGGAAAAGAACTTGCATGACATCTTTTGTCCTACTCTCTCGTGGCAGCGGGGTCCTTACGGAAACTAAGGAATATTAAGGCCTCCTTTTAATAGAGAACCGGAACAAAGCATTAACACATAGTGAATACATGAACTCCTCAAACTACGGTCATCACCGGTAAGTATCCCGATTATTGTCACTTCGGGGTTAACATATCATAACACATAATATGTGACTATAGACTTGCAAGATAGGATCAAGAACACTCATATATTGATGAAAACATAATAGGTTCAGATCTGAAATCATGGCACTCGGGCCCTAGTGACAAGCATTAAGCATAGCAAAGTCATAGCAACATCAATCTCAGAACATAGTGGACACTAGGGATCAAACCCTAACAAAACTAACTCGATTACATGATAGATCCCATCCAACCCATCACCGTCCAGCAAGCCTACGATGGAATTACTCACGCACGGCGGTGAGCATCATGAAATTGGTGATGGAGGATGGTTGATGATGACGATGGCGACGGATTCCCCTCTCCGGAGCCACAAACGGACTTCAGATCAGCCCTCCCGAGAGGTTTTAGGGCTTGGCGGCGGCTCCGTATCGTAAAACGCGATGATTTCTTCTCTCTGATTTTTTTCTCATCGAAACTCAATATATGGAGGTGGAGTTGGAGTCGGAGACGCAACAGGGGGCCCACGAGGTAGGGGGCGCGCCCCCACCCTCGTGGCAAGGTGGTGGGCCCCCTGGCCTTCATCTTTGGCAGGTATTTTTCTTATTTTCTGAGAAGTGTCTCCGTGAAGTTTCAGGTCATTTCAAGAACATTTGCTCCTGCACATAAATAACACCATGATAATTCTGCTGAAAACAGCGTCAGTCCGGGTTAGTTCCATTCAAATCATGCAAGTTAGAGTCCAAAACAAGGGCAAAAGTGTTTGGAAAAGTAGATACGCTGGAGACGTATCAAAGTTGAGAATATGCTTCACTTGCCAGTCCATTTCCTCGAGGAATCAAAGAACTCATCTTGAATCATTTGATCAAGCTTCGCGGTCCATACTCCTCGTCCGACGAAGCACCGAAATCCATCATTTCCCTAATAAAATCACAAAAAATCCGGTCAAACTATGTGTCGAGCACATCAAGCGTAAGGTGGAGCCAGATTTTTACCGAATGTACCGCGGTGGCGTCCGGGCCAGCGACGACATCCCCCGCATTGAGGACGGAAGATAGGACTGCTCTGCCGGAGCTGGCGACGCAAAGGCTAGGAACGGCTGCGAAGCGCGCGCGGTGGCGGAGCTGCGAGACGGTCGGCGTGGAGGAGGAAATAGAGAGAAGATAGCAAATGGATCCGACGGGTCTTGAGGGTGGATTTGGTGCAATTTGCGGTGGGGGCAGGCTAGGTGTAGGTCTGCCCGGGCATTTGAGGCCCTTTTAAGGAGCCCGTCTGGGTCAAAAAATCGTGACCGCTTAGCGACCGAGCGGACTGTCCGAGCGTATGAGGCAGGTTTGAGGTGTCCGGCTATAGATGCTCTAATTGCCATTCACGCATAAGAATATTGGGAATTCCTGATTTTCGTAATGTGCCTAATGCATTGGTATGGAGGAGTAGTTACTTTGTGTACTACGAAGTTAAGAACATAGACATGTCATGGTTACTCCCCAACTAGCCTTAGGAGAAGATAAGCTTCCAGGGGCATTTCTAACACGGACTTCTAAAATGGACATTGTATTTGATCGGACGCGTCTATGGACAGTAACACGGGAGATAGCCATCCAACCGTGACCGCATACTTTTCAAACTGAAACCAAACGACTTTCATGCAAATCCGACGATTTCCTCTTAAAATGGACCATATCCATTACATTTTGAACATCTTTCATTAGACAAAAACATCCGGAAATGAATCTAGTCTAAATCTTCGTCGGTGTCTGTCCTCCAAGTTCCTATTGTTCCCCTCCATGTCCATGTCCGGAAAAAATGGATGGACCTTTTCAAATTCAATGAACTTTTTTCAAATTTGATGATTTTTTTTCTACTTCATGAACTTGTTTTCAAAATCCATGAACTTTTTCGAGTCCACGTTCTTTTATGTTATAGACTTTTTTTTTCAAATGCAATCGAGTACATGGGCCAGCCCACCAACGTTGCCAGTTTAGCCTTGGGCGGGCCGTGGCCCCAACTGGCCAGCTTTTGGGGAAGGGCGTCACTTATGGGGCCGTGTGCACTTAGAGCGTGGGGTCTCGCCGGGCGGAGCTACGGGGACGAGCGGGCCCCCCCCCAACGGCCGTGTTGTACCTAAAGCACCGTGATTTACGCCAAGC
>NC_041388.1:598231434-598257395 GCF_002162155.2 Triticum dicoccoides
CCCCCTAACAGTGCGCTCAAGTATTAAAGCCCTAGTTGAAGTGAAGCCCATATGTACTTGTTGGTCAACCCACGCTAGGGAGCTTTCCTAGTCGAAGCCCATACGTGCTTGTTGCTCAGCCCACGCTAGGGAAAACAAACACCCAGGGTAGTTCTAGAATCTGAAGAGGCCACGATCGAGGGGAGCAACTAGTTAACGAGCGCTTCTTCGGAAGCCTCGCAACGATCAGTATCATTTGGCGTGTTCTCAGTCATTTACCACGTGTCGTCCTCTGGACGCTTCCTCCGGATTCTTTTATTTTTCTGCATGCGTTTTTGGCTTTTTAAACGGCTTTTTCCGGGGGTTTTCGACATTTTGGTTTTCTCCCGGTCTTCCTTAGCTATTCGATCAAAAAAAGTTCAATTTTTTTGTACGAAAAAACATGTTTTTTTTGTTTTGCGAAAGTCACGTTTTTTTCGTAAGAGGCACGGTTGTGCTTTAGCGAGAGTCACGGCCGTGCCTTTTGGAAACGAAAAAAAACGCGTTTTCTGTTTTTTTTTTCGCGAGAGTCACGATTTTGCTTCTGCGAGAGGCACGGTTGTGCTTTCGCGAGAGTCACGACCGTGCCTCTCGGAAAGGGAAAAACAAAACGCGTTTTCTGTTTTTTTTCTTCGTGAAAGTCACGATTTTGCTTCCGCGAGTGGCACGGTTGTGCTTTCGTGAGAGTCACGGCCATGCCTCTCAGAAAGGAAAAAAAATACGCGTTTTCTGTTTTCTTTTTTGTTTCGCGAGAGTCAAGGTCGTGCCTCTCAGAAACGAAAAAAACGCGTTTTTTTGTTTTTTTTCCTTTCACGAGAGTCACGGTTTTGCTTCTACAAGACGCACGGGTGTGATTTCGCGGGAGACACGGGCGTGCCTTTTTCGGAAAGGAAAAAAACCATGCTCCCGGTTCGGTTTTTTCGCCTGATTTTTTTCATCCGGTTTTTCTCATAAAAAAAGTTCGTCAAAACCTATCAACATAGGTTCTAGTTTTGAAGATCTCGACATAAAGAATCCAATGTAAAAACGGTTCGAGATTTAGACACACGGTTTAAAAGATAAAACGTTTTGAATAGACGAATCTACGAAAAAAGGAAAAACTCCCAGGTTGCGACAAGTGGCGCGCTGCATGTGCACCACTTGTCGCAACCTGGGGAAGTGGACTGTTCTTTACAACGAGTACTCCTTAATTAGTGATTTCGACGATCGAGGACACTCCCTATCGTTCGTTTCGGCGCCGACGAACCAGGCACACGCGCTTGCTCCTCCTGGAAGTTTGACGATGGCATCTGTACAACTGATCCACAACACTGCTGATGGTAGAATAATCCTGCGTGAGTCTCCTTTGATTCCTTTGTTGATTTATACTGTGGAATTCAACTGATGAACTGATCCGCATCTGGCTTCAATAGACCATAAACTTTTTTGCTTTAGATGAAATTAATTAGGGGTAATTTCTCAAAAACAATTAATTAGGGGTAGCAAGTTCTTGTTTTATTCTCAAATAATAGGTATTGTAAATTAGGTTTGCGCTGATTTTATCATCTGACTTTTGAATTTCATCCTTAGGACAACATAGCAGGACTCTCGTCAGATCTAAGGTATATCATTGGCTCATGTCTAGGCTATTGCAAGTTACATGCCCCGCACGTTGTTGCGGGAATATTTTGTAATATTTCAATGATGTTTTTGGTTATACGAAAGATCAATATTTGAAATAATAGTTTTTGAAATATATAAAAATTAAATGTAAATCTCATAATATAATGGAATTTTACATGCATACATGGTTGCATGTTGAAGTGGATTTTTAATATGCATAATTGCATGTTGAGGTGGGCCTTTTCCTATGCATGTTTTATGATGAGGTGGCATGCTTGCATGTTGAGAGAAGTATGTTAGTGAAGGCTAGCTATTTAGATATAGAAGATTAGGTATGCACAGCCACAAACTGTTAGATGCTAGTTTGTATTTTTGGGACCCTCACCCCCCAAATCCTGGCTCCGCCCCTGGGTCTCGGGACGCGTGGCTGGTGCGGACGCGACCGATTTGTTGCCTGGCCGGTCGGCCGATTAGAGTCCGTGATGACGAAAAGCAACCTCCTGACCTCCATAAAACCAGATCGGGAGACAAAAGAAAAAGAAACAGATCGAGCGAGACAACCCCAGAAGAAGAAGAGAGCGAGCATGGTGGACGTCGCGACGGGGGCCATGGCCTCCCTGCTCCCCAAGCTGGAGAAGCTCCTCGAGCACAAGCTGCACAAGGCCGTCAAGGAAGACGCGGAGCAGCTTCTGAGGGAGCTGACGAGCCTGCACGCCGCCCTAGGCAACGGCTCGGACCCTCGTTGGGCCGACGACTGCAGGGAGCTGTCCTACCACGCCGAGGACATCGTCGACGCCTTCCTGGCGGCCAGCGAGCCCGCCGCCTGCCGGGACGGCTGCCTGGGGTTCCTGGCCAGCCTGCTGGGCCCTCGCCATCGCATCGCCAACGCCATCAACGACATCAAGAGCCAGGCCCTGAATCTGGCCGACATGTACAGTAGCACCGATAAAGATAAGCTCGTTCCAGCCGCCACAACCACCGGACCGTCGCCCCATCTGCGGAAAGAGGCGGAGGAGCCGCTCGTCGGCGTTGAGCGGGGGAGGGATACTCTAATCAAGAGCCTTGCAGGCGGACAACAGATGAAGATAGTCTCCATTGTGGGTTCTGGGGGATTGGGGAAGACGGCTCTTGCTAATCTCGTGTTCCGTCAGCTCAGGCCACAATTCGATTCGTGTGCTTTTGTTTCGGTCTCCTCTATGCCTGATATGGAGGGGATTTTTGACCAGATGCTTCGTCAGCTTAACGTGGAAAAAAATCACAATGAAGAAGCAAAGGATGCAATTAGGGATTTCCTTCGGAACAAAAGGTACCTATTTTACTGTCATGTAGTCATGTAGTAGTTCTCTGACAATGAAATCAATTAACAGTGGAGAGTACACTATGTACCTGTTCATTATACTTCCACACTTTTGACTTCATTGCCCATCACAATAACCACATTGCATGATTAATTTACTAACCTTAACGGACACTGCATGACTACCTCGATAATATTGTCACCATCGTGTCGAGCCTTACTCTGTTCTTGCTTCTGTGTGCAAATTTTGGCAGGTACCTGATCATAGTGAATGATTTATGGAGGAAAGAAGATTGGCATATCCTATCCCGCAGCTTGCCCGTTAACAGTTGTGGTAGCAGAGTAATTGTTACAACTCGTGTTAATGACATAGCAAAGACATGTTGTTCTGGCCAAGATGAGTTGATATGTGAAATTAAGCATCTTGATCACCTGAACTCCAAAAAATTGTTTCTACAGAGATGCTTTGGCTCTGAGGCCAGTTGCCCTGATGCACTTGCAAGAGAAGTTGGTGAGATCTTGGAAATATGCGGTGGTATTCCTTCAGCAATTATAAGCATTGCTTCGTTGCTCAATAGCAAAATAGCCGCAAGGAAACCATGGCAAGATATGGTGTATGCTTTCTGTTCTGCTTGGAACGAGATGGCAAGCTCTTTAGATTCTGCACAGGAGCGTATTTCTGGTTTGGAGGACTTGATAAAGGTTTTTTCACTCAGCTATGAAAACCTTCCCAGCACTCTGAAGACCTGCTTGCTGTGCATAGCTACAAGTACAACTGTCAAGTACCAAAAGTTTAGAAGAGGTGATACAGTTAGGAAATGGATCACTGAAGGATTTATCTCTGAAGTTGGGTGGCGCAGCAGTGAGGAAGTGGCGAACCAATGCTTTGATGACCTCGTTGGCAGCAAAGTGATTCAGCCTGTGGAACGCCCAACCTTTTATGGGAAGGGGATGTATGAGGTCAACTCCATGATGCTATATGTTCTTAGGCTGATATCACGAGAAGAGAACCTGGTCACCTTTCTGTCCGACTTGGACATTTCAGAGACACCTGCAGCGAGACCTGTCTTTTTGTCTATCCGACATTGTGGCTCAGACAGTTCAAACGGCACAGAAAGGTTGGATCTGTCGCATGTTCGTTCTATAACCATTATTCACTGTGACAAGGTGTTTTCGTTTAAGCATTTGGGGTATCTGCGAGTGTTGAATGTGGAGGACTGTGATGGTTTGGACGATACTGATGTACAACACATATGCAGACTGATCCTACTGAAGCACCTGAGTCTGAAAGAGACACCACAAGTCACTAGGATTCCTCCACAAATCGGGAACCTACGACATCTTGAGACTCTAGAGATCGAGCTGACCCAAATCAGTGTTCTCCCGCCACAGATCGGGAAGCTGCAAAATCTGGAGACACTGGATGTAAGGCTGACACGAGTGAAAGAGCTGCCCAAGGAGCTCATCCAGCTTCCCAAACTAGCAAATCTGCATTTTGGCCATACTGGGGTGAGGCTACCTGCCGGAAGTGATCGCTTCAAATCAGTCAAGGTGCTGGGCACCATTGATTCGAGGGAATGCTCGGCAAGCACCCTGCAGGAGATTGGAGGGATGACTGGATTGATTAAGGCTGAAGCCATGTTGTACGGTGAGCCTGCCGACACGCCAAAAAATGACAATCTACTGTCTTGCATGGGCAAGTGCACTAGTCTGCGGTCCCTAATAGTTCACGGTGATTTCATTACGAGCGACGACCTTCCTTCATATCCCAACTTTCCTCTACTTGAAGAGCTAAAGGTGGCCCCAAGATTTGTTAAAATTCCCGGGTGGATCGCACATCTCAGCCGTCTTAAGAAGCTAGAAATCAGGCTCTTTGAACAAGGACTAAACGATCTCAAGATACTTGGAGGTCTGCCCAGTCTCACTAGCCTTGCAATCCAGCTGTTTGGTGACCCACGGAAACAAGTCACTATAACTTCAGGTTTCACCAGACTGGAGTTTTTCGCCTTCGACTGCTATGCACCATGGGTAAAGTTTGAGCAGGGAGCCATGCCAGGTCTGAGGCACATCGAGCTGACACACTATTCTGGCCCAGCAGGTAAAACTCCAGCAGGTATCATATACCTTGAGAGCCTCCAGAAGGTCACCCTCATCTACTCTTCACACTGTTCAAGTTGTGCTGGTGTCATCGAGACAGTTGCTGTCATGAGGAAGGAAGCTGCCAGCCATGCTAATCGGATTGTGCTTTCTGTTAATGGCGACGATGAGATTTTCCCATCCATCTCAAGTGTTGACGGAAAGATTACTACAACCGAAAACGAAGAGTGTTAGCTTCCCTACTACTCTATGTGTGAGTGTATGTTCTCATGGGTACACCCAATCCTTATCTAGAAAAAAATCAAAAATGAAAATTTCAAATTTCAAGAAGTTCTGAAATAAGTACCACATGTATATAATTTATAGGTGTATTCTATGTATGTGTAAATTTTCATTCGAAGATAATTGAACAAGTGAGCTGTCCAACATTTTGTCTCTATTGTGTTGCTCGCATGTTAAAATCACTCTTAATATTTGTTTATACAACTAGTTTCCCACTAAAAGAGGCATGCACTGTGCAGGGTAAGGCTTGCCTCGTATAATCCTTCCCCAGACCCACCACCTGATGTGGGAGCTTCTAGCACTGGGTTTGTTCTTTTTAGTGTTCCCGCTGCGATGGTGGATAACCTACAGCTTTTGCAGCATTTTGTTGCATCCCTTTTGGTTGAGTAGATTTAAGGGCTCCCTTGCTTCAAATTAATGTTTTGGATTTCTGGAGTATTTGTATTCATTTTTTTCCATGTGTTGGTTATTACTCCTATAAAGGATGCTGGAGTACCCGCCTTCGTGGGCGCCTTACAAGTGGAGAGAGCCTCCTAGCCGTTCGTCTTGCGGTGGCTTGCCACAGGGGCTTCTTGGGGGGCGACCCCGGTGGGAGGTCCATGACGGGTGGACCGCCAGGTGCGCAGGGGGCCACCATTATTGGGCGGCAATGGGGGTGCCCGCGAGCGAGCCCCAGCTGGTGAGAGCGACTCGGGCATGCTTACTGGTGCGTCCATGACGGGTGGACCGCCAACGTGGCTGGGGCCACCGTCATGTGAGGCCCTTCAAGCCGTCTGTTGTCGGGTGGCTTTTCGCGAGGGCCTCATATACTCTACCAGATCATGCCACAGGTCAGAGAAGGTACCAGGCAGCAGCGGTGGTGGGACACATCTCATGGCAGTATTGGGGGCGGCACCTCAAAGAAAACACATGATAGACTGCAAACATTGAAACTTCAAAAACTCGAGAAAGAGCTTAAGGAGCACTTTGAGAAATACAGGTATAACATCCATCAAGTGGTTCTTTGAGTAGCTCATCACTATGCTTTCTATGCATATTACATGAAAGCATCATCGAATTGCATAAACTAGTCTTCACATGATTTACATCAGTTTTTTATATGTTCTTTGCATTCAAGTTGAACAAGATAATTTTTTGCTAGATATGTACTTTCATTTCATTCTTTGTTATTCCACACTTCATTTACATTGTTTAAAAGTGACTCATCTTATTATCTCTTCTTCTCATGGCAGTTACCTGCTTGTGCTGGATGATGTTTGGTCTACTGATATGTTGGAGCTGATAAATAAGTCACTGCCTAAAAGTGAGAAAGGTAGCAGAGTGATTGTTACGTCAAGGTTCCAGGCTGTTGCCAGTGCTTGTGTAAGAAATAAAGGAGATTATCTTTACAAGGCTGTAATCCTCAGCGGGGACAAATCTGAAGAATTATTTATGGACATCATGGCTGAAGCTAAAGGTTGCCAGGAACAGCAAGATAAGAGCAAAATTATACCTGCACACTGGGAAATGTGCATGAGGCTGCCATTGGCGGTAGTTATCATGGCTGGATATGTTGCCTGCAACCCACATATTTCTGACTGGAAACAAGTTTTTAAGAATCTGGTGCCAGACTATCTGAAACCTCTTTCCCATGATGGATTAATGAGCATTATTGATAATTGCTATTCTGATATGCCACCTGAGATCAAAAGATGCTCTCTATATCTCAGTATATTTCCGAGCGGTTCACAAAATAGCAGGAAACGCCTCTTAAGAAAATGGATCTCAGAAGCTCTTGTCAGTGAGAAACAAGGATTGAGCGCAGAAGAGGTCGCGGAAACATGCTTCAATCATTTGATAAAGAGACAGATAATTCGAGCTGTGAAGCACAGTAGCAATGGAAAGGTGAAGACCTATGAAGTTCATAACATGATACATGAGTATCTTGTGTGCAAGGCGGGTGAGGAAAATTTTGTCACCGTGGTTGGTGGCCAGTGGTTGATGGCGCCGCCCAGTAATATGGTTTGCCGGTTGTCACTTCAGAGCGATGGTTTGAAGACTGAGAGTGCAAAACATAACATGAACCTATCTCATGTGCGATCGTTGAGCGTATTTGGTACTTTGAATGGATTGCTTTCCAAGCCACAAAAGTTGAGAATTGTGCAACATTTGGATCTTGAAGGCTGTACAGATTTCAAACAAGAACACACAAAAGTTGTTTGCAAACTTTTTCTTCTCAAGCACCTCAGCCTCCGTAGAACAGACACCACAAAGCTTCCTAAAGAGATAGGGAAGCTTCAGTATTTAGAGACCCTTGACATCAGGGAAACTGGTATTACAAAGTTACCCAAAACTATTTGCCAGCTGCAAAAGGTGAAGAATATACTTGGTGGGAACAAAAAGACACGGAAGGCATTGAAGCTTCCTGAGGATATGAAGAAGAAGCCAATAAAATCCCTCTGTGTACTGTCAGGCATCGAAATTGTCGAAGGACCATCTTCAGTAGCAGATTTCGTCAGCTGACCAAGCTGAGGAAGCTTGTAATCTACAAGTTGAACATCAAGAATGAGGGTAAACTTTTCGATGAATTGAGGTTCTCTATTGAAGATCTTTGTGGCTACTCGCTCCAAACTCTTGTAATTGATGATGGGTCTGCTGGTTTTCTCAGCTCATGGGGTTGTCTCTCCTCCCCGCCCAAGTTTCTGAATGCCCTTGAGCTGTCTTGCAAACTGCAGGCGAAAGTGGTTAATCTCCCAAAATGGATCATTGAACTGGACGCACTGACAAAGCTGACCCACTCAGTCGCGATGCTTAGCTCAGATGCTTTGGTGCAACTTAGCCAGCTTGATGATGCAGAACAGGGTCTAGAATCGGAAGCCACTTGCAGGCAGATCCAGCTTCACTTGGAACATCCTAACAGTACCATGATGATCATAGTTCACCCTGGTGGATTCGAGAGTCTGAAGCTTCTTCGTTTTTCTGCTCCTTACATGCCAAAATTGGTGTTTCTGGAGAAGGCTACAGCGAACCTCGAAAGGCTTGATCTACGGTTCTTTGCTTTTGAGGGAGTTGACGGTATAGAACACCTTAAGGTTCTGAAAGAGTTGCACTTAAGTTTACACAACAATGGAAGTCAGGGTACCAAAAAGATAATACAACAGATTTCAAATGAAGCACGGCAATGTGAGAATGGACCAAAGTTGATTGTCGATCAGTACCATTAGGTAGGCAAATTTCAGTTTTCATATCATCTTAACTTCTGTTCTTCATATCCTTCTGTCTAGCTATATGGGTGTGAATATCATGTTGACAAATTTTTGTTTCTCATCAGTGTCTATGGATGCATGCTCAGCGAGGAAGTACAACTGAGTGAACCATGCCTGGTGGTGGTGGATAGGGCTGCACTTCCGATTACAGACTGCTTCCGTCCTCTGTTAATCTCTACATCAGTTTCTGGTAGGAGTTTGTGTGGATAACTTCTTGTGCTTCATGTGTCGCCTTGTCCGTATGAGCTTTGTGTGCGGTTTGGTTCTTGATAAGGAAAATACAGGCTGAGCCCTTGGATCTGAAGAAAAAGTAGCTTCTTTCACTTAGGAGAATGTGGCATTTGCTCATGAGGTAGTGCCATAGTGTGGCGCGGAATGGTGATAGTGATTTTGTTCTTAGTTGCATGGTGTGATGTAAAACTTGATAATGATTTTTGTTCTTTGCTTGACTATTAGAAGGGCTTCAACAGCTGCCTTTTGAGAATTTTGAAGGTAATAAATGCTTGCTGCTCTCAGAATAGAATAGCAGATGGATTGAAACAGAGTAAAATGCTTGATTTTCCCGTGGTACCGTAAAGAAGTTGCAGGTAATTAGTTTGATGACGGGTTGACAATCGCCGATCGTGTTACCATTCCTATTTTCCTGCTTCTTGCCCTGTTGTTTTGGTGTTGGATTCCTGAAGTATGCAGACTTGCTATTTTTCACAGGCTGCCCATTGGACAGCCATCATTGTGTTCTTGTTGGTGTATAAAATGTTGAAAGCAGGTGCATGAGATGTGTGCATTTGCAACAAATCCTTGGGATGATATTAGCACAAGAAGATTTGTGGGTCCTACGGGACAACCCTGCAAGGTTTGTTGCCTACTGATACTGACTGCAGCTGCGATGGATGGCTGACGAGCCCATGAAGAAGAAGCGGTGGGAATGATTGAAGATGTTTCATTGGGATGAGATTAGATAATGCCCACTGATGGTATTTACACTTGACGTGTTTGAAAGATGAACAGCTTTCCATTGTTCTTGGAAGACCGTTTTCTTAATTAACGTTGAAAACATTTTGGAGTATTGATTTTTTTTCACGACTTCCATGAATGTCTCTTCGTGCTGAAATTTTGCAAGCATAAAATATATTTGTCAGAGTATACCAAAAAATAGTTTTTTTTGAAAATTTTAACTATTTTTTCCTGAGTTCACTGTTCATGAGGGTTCATTTTAGCTCAGGATCAGAATAGTACTTTCAATTCTTATTAAATGTCTCTATTAAATTCCTGTTGCGAGGCAACAAACTGGTTAATAACACTTTTCAAAATCGCTATAGACATTGCTACTACTGTCTAGACATTTGTAAAAAGGTTGTGTCAATTAATTCAGATGGAAGAATGGAGTACCATAATCATTCTAGGGTACTTCCTTACACTCTTTGATGTGAAAATAAAATAATGCGTTAACATAGCACGATATAGACGCTCGTACACTCACTGTCAGGCATAGAACTTGAACCCCCGGGAATGATATCACTGTCCTCCTAGCCATCTAACCACGTTTGGTTTGGTTCGCTGGACAAATATTGATTGACATGTCTCGAATCAGCCGCATTCTACGAGTATTCTTTTTCAAATCATTATCTCTCTACGAGGTCGAGTAGGAACAAAGGGAAATTTCGTTGGGAACCGGCGATCATCCGCTGGCTGCACAAGTTGACTTGCCTACCCGACCCCTAAAAATGAAAAAAGACTTGCATACCCGACGGAGGCGGGAAGACACGAGTCAGGACTCAGGACAGAACATGGAACACAGCAGAACAGACAGAACACAAGAGGTGATCTCTCTCAGTTTCCAAGAGGATGAGGCCGCACCGCACCGCAGCAGCTAGCGCGGGTGGGATGTCAGGCATGGCGCCACGCCACGCCGCGCCGCCCGCCTCCCTCCCTCCCTCCATTATGTCAGGCGTGAGCTCATCCGTTGTTGGCCTCTGCCCAGGTCCTCTCCCCGCGGCTCGCCCTCCTCTCTCACGAGTCACGAAACCGGCTAGCTGTAGGGAGCGGCGATGGAGGCGGACGAGCTGCTGAGGAAGATACGGGAGCTGGAGCAGGGGCAGGCCGAGCTCGTGCGGGAGATGGGCAGGCGGGCGCCGGGGCCCAGCCGCCGCCCCGCGTTCCCGCCGCGGCACCCCTCCTCGTCGCGGCGCGGAGTCGCCGCGCTCCCGGACCCGTCGCCGGGTCCGCGGCAGCTCCGCGACAACCGCGCCAGGCTCTCCGACAGGCACTGCCACTGGATACTGCAGTCGCTGGGCCAGGCCGTGCACATCATCGCGCCCGACGGCAAGCTCCTCTACTGGTGAGCTTCCAGCCCTAGCTGCGCATTCTCGATGCTCACCGTGTGTTTGGTGAAATGCTGAACCGGTGTCATGCATAGGTTCAGGCATAATTTGTAGGGCTTTTGGTTGTTTAGTTGTGTAGTCTTTCCCGCGAGTGCAAATATGCTGCGGGGACCTATATGGAGGCTCAAAGGTTAGCTCTCAACTTAGTTTGGGCTGCACAAATCTCTTGTGCTGTTACAAGGATGTAATGGCCTTTCCCTTGGGGCTGTATTGAAACAGTCCTGTGTGCATTAGCTTTATTATGCGGTAGAGGAATGTATGGCTTTAGTGGGTGGAAAGCGGTTGCTAAATTCAGAATATGGATGTCCAGCCTCTAGCTTGCCCCGGTGATCACACTGGGGATGTTTTATGGCATTGTCCTGCTTAGCATCAACTCATCATAAAAGACACTGGATGTATCATAGCAATTCTTTGCATGATTGCACCGATTATTCAGCAATTTTTTTTTGTTCTGGTATTCGTACGCAAACTTGACCCACAAAAACTGTACAAACGTCGAAGCATCATGTCTGCTTCAAAGATCTACGTTATCTCAGATTGGTTGGAATAATTTGCCAACACTATGCCCATGCCACATATTTGGTGGACCTTAGTTATGATGGTGCATACCTATCAAGCATTTTTTGGTGTGAATGGATATATTTTTTAGTCTCTGATACACTTTAGTATATGATTTCAGTTTCGAAATTTCTTACAACACTGTTTGAGAAGTTATGCTGTTTTTCTGGCAAGAAGAACATGTAGTGAAAATGTTGCCATTATGTTCGATCATATGAAGCGTCTTTCTACCAAACTCTTACCTTTGTACTGTAACCTAGGAACCGGTATGCCGAGCATATGTATGGCTATTCTGCATCAGAAGCAATTGGCCAGGATGCCATTGAGTTAATTGTTCATCCTACAGACTTTGATGCTGCAAAGGTCGTTATCCAGAATATATTTATGGGCAAGTGTTTTAGAGGAAAGTTTCCTGTTAAAAACAAGTCAGGAGAAAGGTTCTTTATTGTTGTCCATAACACTCCTTTATATGATGACGATGGTAGCTTGATTGGCCTCATATGTGTCTCGCTTGATGTACGGACACTGCAGGACATATTTAGTCCTTCAACCACAGAGAAATCCTGTCAAAGTTCATCAAAGCCCCATTTTCATGATAACAACTGGCCTAAAAGTGGTTCACAAAACAAAGGTTCTTCTGACTCCCAGCAACCTCTGCAATCTGCTAGCACCTCCAAGATAACAACTTTTGTAAGTCGCATTTCTGAGCAAACAGAAGAAGGAATTCGAATGTTTAGTTTTAATGGAAAGATTCTCTTTCTGATATTTATGCATAATTTATTTCCTAGTGTATTCTCTTTCTGATTTTTAAATAACAACACAGGCTACCAAGCTTACAAGTAGAATCCGTTCTCGGATAAGGACAGGCCAGAATTGCGAGAGACAGTGTGCTAGTGGCTGTGAGGAACAGTATTCTGAACATGATGTCAGGGCGAACCTGACAACAAGTGAGGCAAGCACCCCGAATGAGGATGTACGGTTTGGTGTCTTTGCTGCTGAAGAGAAATCCCCTCGGGAGTTGAGCAAAACAAGTACTGATAATCCAGGAGAAGGAAAAGTAGGGTTTCACAAAAAAATTAGTTCAAAGGCCGAGGCATTGCTGGCCAAGAAGGGGATATCCTGGCCTCGGAAAGGGCGTGAAAATGATGGGAGTTCTGGGAAGAGTAACATAACCTCAACACATTTGCATGATAAGCAAGAGAGTGACCAGAGTCATCAGAGAGTTCCAGTTCTAGAGCCTATCATGATTCCAGACTGCCAAGACACTGAATACACCCAGTCAAGCAAATATGAGTTCTCAGGTTCCTGGTGGACTTTTAACAACACCAGTAGTATGAACAGCACAAGTACTATTGGGAGTCCTATCGAGAGAGTGGATTATGAAACAGACTGCTTAGATTATGAGATTCTGTGGGAAGATCTAGTAATTGGAGAACAAGTAGGTCAAGGTAGTTATTCTCCCTTTGCAATTACTCCATCTTTCTGGACATGTACACTCTCACATCTCTTGTTAGCATGTTCTTAAACGATTTAGGCGTAGGCATAGCAACAGTTTGTACTCTTCAGAACTGCTTAAGGAGTTTGTTCTCAATAATTCCTCAGTGTGCATGCCTCTTAGTAATACCTCGTTATGCTCTGTTCTCTTTGGCTAATCCAAAACAGTTATCTTTCAGTAACTACTCATTGTGCATGCCTCTTAAATAATAGTTTGTGTGTTCGTTTTTGTCATAATCCAAATCAGTTCTATCTCTTCTTGTCTTTAATGTCAAAATACTTCAGTTATTTACTTATTTTCATGATTTTACAGTAGTCCTGGTGCCATGAGTTCCATGCCACAACTGCGATAGCATTTTTCTTGTGTATGCTTATTACTTGAGCGTTTTTTTTAGAAAATGAAAGCCTTATTACCTAGGCCTCTGCATCGTAGATGCATATGGCCTTAATTATTCCGACGTTTATTACAAGTCATCAAAATGTAGCCTAATAAAAATGGTGATAGACCACAACTCCTCACAGCCTGCAACTAAAGTGTGACAGGCCACACATAGCAACTAGAGACTAAGAAGCCTCTATCACTTGCATGACATCCAACCCGGGACATAAACTTCCTGGTACCACTCGAGCTTCTTTGCCCCACGCTCCTTTGGCTTCTTGTGCTGCACCCTCTGTTATAACGCCCAAGACCGCAACCAACTGGTACACGAGAGTAACATCTGCATACAAGATTGAACTTTCTTGTCAAAATTAACATAATTTCTGCATAGCCAAACGGACCAAAAAACCGATGCAGCCCCGACCAAAATAAGCGATTGTAAAGACCTATCAAAACACCCGCAGGCACGACCCAAAAATATGCTAGACACTACGGGGTGGAGTTATGTTGAAAGCCAAAATATACAGCACGCCATGCATACATGCTAACCCACACTCAAAAAATAGACGTTGGATAGCTTCTTGCTCAAAACAAGCCGCGCATCATCAAATTATCCTTTGTGAGAATAACCCTCCAACAAAGGAACCAAATGAACACCTTAATTTTGGGGCAATTTAAGTCTTCAAAACCGTTTTGATCTAAAATGAACCCTTGTGTCTATAAGGACCGCATACATGGATTTCATCAGGAAAAAAAAACCCTGAGGAATGCAAATCCCTCTATCATGAATCCTTGTTCTTAGAAAGTTGCACCTCGGCTACCTTGGAGACAATGGTGTTCCAATTACCTAACAGCTGACCTATAAGAGTCTGGCTAAAATCCACATTTGGATTTGCCGCCCCAAGAACAGAGGCCACTGTAGCATGTTTGTTACGTACAATGGTAAACAACCTGGGGAACAAGGTAGAAAAAGGTGTATCCCCTAGCCAGGTATCTTCCAGAACAGGACTGAGTCTCACCATTTTCCACGCAAAATGGTCCAAAATGAAGGAAGGTTTCTTTAACGCACATAAGACATGTACTTGTTTACTACTAAAATTTCATGTAGATAATCAAATAGAATAGTAAGAAAGTGCCTATTTTTGAACTGCTGTATCCAAGCGGGCATTGCCTGCTTCTGTAAGCGAGACCACTCATTTTGTACTATTGTGGTGTTTGGTTCATGCAGGTTCTTGTGGAACAGTGTATCATGCTTTGTGGTGTGGCTCGGTATGTATGTTCTGTTGCGCGGTTATGTATTAAGCATTACATCTTAATGATCAATTCTCAATATTTATCCATGTTTTCGTAGGATGTGGCAGTTAAACTGTTCTCCAAGCAGGAATATTCGGAAGAAATGATAAATGCCTTCAGACAAGAGGTAGGCATCTATATATGACTGCAATTTCTGCTGACCCTCAATTGCTGATGAAATTTCGTATTATGCCAATGGAACTGCATGATTTCTACTGTCTTCTTGAATCAGATACTCCAGTGCAGAAACTAATTCCAGATTACGGTTGGACCTTGTGATGTTCGCTGAACCATAATTTCCATTTTTCTATTCTTTGTTGTTCATGTGGGTAAATATAAAGAAAATGATAGAGTGTTAACAAAATTTCACTATGTTGATTTCTTTTGTAGGATATCAATTAGCAGTATGTTGATAACTTTCTTAATCCTGTTCTTGTGATCCTTCCATAATTGTGGTCATGACCATACTTGCGTCCACCAAATTTGTAGGTATCATTGATGAAGAAACTACGACATCCCAGTATAATACTTTTCATGGGCGCAGTTGCATCACAGGAACGACTTTGTATTGTTACAGAATTCCTCCCACGGTAGGCTATATCTCCCACATGTTTGTTTCTGTGTTTGTTACTTTTTTTCCTTTACTTGGTGGAAGACAAACACTATGATCACAGTCCTTTTTTTCTACCATACCTATGATCTGGGCCCATAGAAACAATAGTATCATTCATATCATTTACCAAGGAGTTCTCAGCAATCTATGCCACAGTTTGAAATGTTAGTGGTTCTTGATGGTCACTGATCCGTAGCAAAACTGGGGTTGAAAAGATGTGTTATGTTTCGCAAGAAGTGTGAGTTTTGTTGAGGAATTTCAGACAAGAAGGTTCATGTAAAATGGAAATTCAGAACTACAGATTTGTCCTTGTGGGGGCTCAGAAGTGGAGGTAGTAGATGTAACTAATTAAGGATGAAACCAAGGATTTTGTTGGCCTTCCTTGAACCCCATGTGGCTGCCTCATAGTTTCTTCTGTCCCTTCTCTTGCATATTTGGAACGATTCTCTCCAGAAGTCCACCATCCAAACTTTGATCATAACCAGTGGGCTACACGAGCTTCTTGGCCTTATATTCCATCACCATAATTCTAGTGCCCTTGTTTTGAGTTGTGTTTATGTAATCCATGTGAAGTTTGTGTTCGGACCTGTACTTTTCAGAGTCACTTTCTTGGAAGGCTTCATAGATAAATAAAAAAGGCAGCCCGGTGCATGTAGCTCCCACTTGCGCAGGGTCTGGGGAAGGGTCTGACCACTTTGGGTCTATTGTACGCAGCCTTTCCCTACATTTCTGTAAGAGGCTGTTTTAGATAAATATGAAAGAGAAACACTCCCGCCGTTTCAAATTAGCTAGTATATTAGATTTTGTTAGGACATGCCATTGACAAACAATTACTCTATTAGTATATACTTTATGCGATATAAAGTTGATGTCAGTAGATGTACTTGTGGTTATGCTTTTGTATCACAAAAATTATATATTAATAGTGTAATTGCAAGTCAAAGGCTCATCCTAACGAAACCTAATATGCTAGGTAATTTGAAGCGGAGGGAGTATCATGTGGACATATGCCACTCGTATTATGTTGGTCTTTCCACATTAACTTACGTGAAGTGCAAGCGTGTCGCCCCAGGTTGGTTATATGCCTCTGTGAGTAGTAACTGGGGAATATGCTAGGTAATTTTTCAGTAGTTTATCCGGTTTGAGAACAAAAAGACTGAGCTAACCACATTGGTCTTTTTCCATGGTGTTGTACTGATGCTGCAAGTTCACCTGAAGCCCTTACCTTTGTTAACCATACTTTTTATACAATTTCCAAAGGTTAACATGTGGCTCAGTGGCTGGCACACATAGCTGTGTGACCAAATACCCAGGTTTTATATCCACCTTCCTCTTACCCAGAAAGTTGGGGCTGCTAGTACCCTCGGTTCTTTTCATTTGACACTGAAACCACTTTCCAGTGATTGCTGACTTACCTCTAGGTGGACCAGTCTCTATTTTCTCTGGATTTTGAACTATTCTGGTTATTGCAAATTTAGTTAGGGCATTCTTCTGTAATTGTTTAGACTTTAGAATCTCTTGAGAGGTCATTTTTTTTACTTAATCTGTATAACACGGTTCCATGTTGCAGAGGGAGTTTGTTTCAGTTGCTTCAAAAGAACACTGGCAAGCTGGATCCAAGACGGAAACTTAGCATGGCCATAGACATCGTAAGTCTATTTTCTCTTGACAGCTGGTTTAGAAAGTCAAGCCAAATACATTATGTGTAACTGTTAAGAAATGAACATATTGTAGCAGAAAAACTGGATAAGCATGCTTCACCTGCATATCTCAAGAGACAATTTTAATCTACTCATAAAAAAATTAGCACCAATGTGAAAGCGAAGTTGAATTGAATGTAAATTAAGCCATACCTGTAGCTCCATTGTAAAAGAAGGAAAGAAGAAAATAGGTGATATCCTGTACCTGCCATCTCACGTGGTACCTTGAGCACACATTATGTTACCATGAGCGAATAATCTATCACCAAGGTGGTGACCAATGATGTGGGCGTAGCTTAGCGCAACTAGGTAAGCTTAAGTCTAGTGGTGTGATGCGTGAGTCAGTGCTTCCTGCGTGTCAGCATTGATTGTGCGTGATTGTATGAACGTTATTACCTAATCAATGAAGCTCACCCTTAAAAAATAAGCCATATTTGTAGCTTCAGTGTATGGAAGAATGAAAGAAAGATGGAGGTGACATGCTGTACCTGCCATCTTACATGGTATCTTGAGCTATCGTACACATTATGTTACTATGATTGTAAGTGAAGATTCTGTCACCAAAAGTCAATCATGATCTATGTTATTAACCCATGGAGATAAAAACGTACCTGGTATTTTGTTCGACAAGTACATATTTTGCCCGTATGGAATCTTTCATTGCCATGTGGATTCTTAAAAACATAATTATATTGTTGCAGGCAAGGGGCATGAATTATCTTCACAATTCTATCCCCACTATTGTACACCGTGATTTAAAATCATCAAACCTGTTGGTTGATAAGAATTGGACTGTAAAGGTAACTATGAAACTTAGTTCTCCACACTTTTATATATTCTGTGCTCACTTGTCTCAATTAGGTTGCAGACTTTGGTCTTTCGCGCCTCAAACTTGAAACATTTCTGACAACAAAAGGTGGAAAAGGAACAGTAAGTACAAGAAAACTTGACTTTTGGCATCGATTCTCCAGCTATCTAGGGTGTCTTTAACTTTAACCTCCTACCAATTTTCTATGTATACAAATATGCTATAAGCATCTGATAGCTTAGCTTCCATATCCAGCCGCAGTGGATGGCTCCAGAAGTGTTACGCAGTGAACCTTCAAATGAGAAGTAAGATCAACATGAGCACTCTTTAACAACAGATGTTCTTGTTACCTACAGATAATCACTCATTTCTTCCTTTTTTGTGAAATATAGGTCTGATGTATACAGCTATGGAGTGGTCCTGTGGGAGCTTGTTACTCAGAAGATACCATGGGATACTCTCAATCCAATGCAGGTGTGTTTTGCTATGTGTTATGTATGTTGGTTGGGTAGTTAATATTCTGATTTTATATCAATATTTGGTGCTAACTGTGTGATTTGGACTTCAGTGGTGTTGTTTCCTACAGCAGGTCGAGAAAGAGTGCCAGCTTGATCTGTATTAAAAATCTACCAAGATACAACCAGTAATAATAATAAACTTGATATTTCTTTACTCCATTATTTCCTCCATTCTCTTTTCAGTCTAGCGGCAAGATTAACACTGAGATGCTTTTGTCAGGGCTTGGTTTTTCTGCTGATGAATTTGCATAAAAGGTTCTTAAAAGTTTTTAACTCCCGAAGCTTAGGGTGTCGTCCATTCTCCTTTTCACCCTTAGAAAAAAGTCTTTAGATATCCCTTTTTTGTATGTCCTAGAGCCAACAATCCCTTGAAAAGTACTCGTACTAGCTAACTGGTGAATGGTGTATCGTTACGAAAAACTGGAATCAGCACCGCTGCAGTTTAAGAAAAAAACCACTTGCTTGTTTATATATAAGCATGCTAGAAGGCAAGAATCTCTTAACTCTGTGATCCCTATGTGGCAGATTATCGCAGCTGTGGGCTTCATGGATCGTAGACTGCAAATTCCGAGCAACACGGACCCTCAGTGGGCATCGATCATCGAGAGCTGCTGGGATAGGTACATTATTACTGTCTTGTGCACCACTCCGGCATAACATTTTTCCGGTGCTGCTAAAGGGTTATCCTTCCTTTTCCATGAGCAGTGACCCGCAGTGTCGCCCCTCATTCCAAGAGCTCCTGGAGAGGCTCCAGGACCTGCAAAAGCAGTACGCCGTGCAGGCTCGGACGCGGCGTGAAGCGGCTGGGAAAGGTGCTGGGAAGATGAACGCTGAAGATTGCTAGCTTCGTTTCCTGAGGTGGGTGAACTGCAGCTGCCATTTTGAGTATGGTTGGTTGGTTGGGCGCGAGCTGAGAAGGTTGAGGTATGTTTTCCGTGTCACTTCCCATAGGAGGAGCGATGGCCGGCCCAAGCAGGAATGTACTTGTGTAGCACTCAAATCGTTAGCTGAAGCTTTGGGGTTGCAGTTTGCTTGTGAGTTGTGACGTGAGATGAGACTTCCAGATGTAGTAACGCATATAATTTGTGTCAAGTCGTAATGGGTTATGTACTATGCGAATTGTCGTTTTTCTTATGCAGGGAGCATTTTACTGAAACTCAGTGTCGCATGAAGCTGACACACAGGGCCAAGGGGGGATCAAAACAGCCTGAAGATGAGTCATGAGAGTATGTAGGGCCTCTTTGTTCCGCAGGATTGGAAAAGCCGACGGTTTCTTCTAAAACATCCGAGCCGATGGATTAAAAAATCGGCTTGTATGCGTTTCCTGTGCTGTGTATATACTCTTATATTATGGTTTTTTTTTTAACCGATAGCAGGAGCTCTTGCTTTACACACACTAGTGTCAAAGACGACGGAGGGAGTAAAATATAGCAGGAGCTCTTGCTTTACACACCCGGAAAAGGCAAAGCAGCGGGCGAATCTGAGGATGAGAGCCGGTAACAATGCGCACCACTTTGGGCGGTTCCACTTTCCGGCATCCATCCATCCATCTTTCTGGGGCGTCACCATCGCTCAGAATGTTTAGGAGCAGTAATCAAAAGCTCGATCCATCCATCCATCATCTTTCTTGGCAACAATAAACAATGGTTTCTCTCTCTCTCTCTCCAAAGCAGAAAGAAAGGCTGTTATCTTAAGGTGCAAGCCATAGCCAGGGCGGGATCTATCTTTGGCGATGCGATGCGATGCCGCCCACCACCGGCCGGATTAGAATTCTTTCTTTCTGCCTCCAGCTCCAGGGAAAAGCTTCACGGATCCACGTGCTTCCCCTTCCCGCGATCCAGCACGAGTTATACTACTATCCAGACAGACAGATATTTTATTCTTTCGAGACGCCACCAGAAAGGCAAGAAATATATTGCGTTTAGAGGCCGGTCTCTCATACTATCATCGAGCCATATTTCAGAGCTTCTTGTTTTATCCGGACAAAAGATGGTGACTGACCGGTCCAGAGAGGGGGAGGGCACGGGGCTAGAGCAGGGCCAAAACTGCGGGGAGATGCGGCGCGATCGGGTAGTAGCTCAGAATTAGGCAGCTTTTCAGAGGGGCCGGCCGGCCGCCCGGGACGGGACGACGGTGTGCAGTGCAGTGCAGGTGCAGGTGCAGGGACGGACTGCCTGTCTGACGAGATGAAGAGCCTGGAACCGATCAGGCCGCTCGCTGTTGACCAGATCCTCTGCGTGGCTGTGGTGTCCCCGCGTGGCTGGATGGATGGTCGACGGAGGCGCCACCGCCGCCCGGGACAAGCAGACGAGAGCGACAGGGCGGTACGCGTACTAACGAACGAACGTAACCTAATATCGCCAGTTGCTGTCAGTGTCAGGCAGGTGGGGACTGTCACGTCCGCTGATTTTTCTCACGTAGTGCCTGCGAGCGTGATGCATCCGTCCACTGAGTAAAAAAAGATCAGATTCAATCAAGATTTACGACGTGTAAGCTTTGCTAGACTCTAAATTTGGCCAACCCCTTTTTCAGTGTTGGAACCAAAGTATGATGGAGAATTCCCTGGCATGAACCGGTCCTCCGGTACGGAAGACCAGACGCGCCGAACAGGAGCTAGGTTGCAAAGGGCTATGAGACGGAGTGCTACGGGACGAGGCACGGCAGGAAGAAAGGCTCCTTCCCTTCCCTTCCGTTCCGGGACGCCCTGCCCTGTGGTGCGACTGCACAGCGCGCAGAATGCCGCTGCTGTTTCGATGCAACACACATGCACGCACTGTGATTGATTGATTGGATGGATCGGTCGGTCGGCTCGGCACCGAATAAAGCGTCCGGCAGGGGAAAGCGGCTACTTATTGATCACCACAACTAGAGTAGCCGGTTCGCTGGTTGCTGTGGACTGTGGTGCGTGCGCCCCTCGTGACCGGCTTTCGGTGTTTTTGACCTTGTAGGTTTCCACTTGCATCCGTCCGTCCATCCACACATCGATATCCCGTGGGCAGGGCGACGGCCGATCCTTGATCCCCGACGAATAGAGCGATCCTGCCTTTACGTAGGCCGGCAAGTTGTTTTCTGTTTTGTTGCAATTTTACCCATGGTTTGTGATGCAAAACACACTTTGATGCCGCGTAAGCAGATTTGGATATATATCCGTGCCAAGATAGGGTAGAGTCGTCGCCTGGTAATTGGGAGCTGGTGGAAACCGGGGCAGATTACCGCGCTCTTGACTCCGCGCCGCGCCCACAGACACGAGCGGAAACCTCCAGTCCACGCCATCTCAGAGCATGTATGTACACTAGACTACTCCCTAGGCCTAGAGTAGGTACTCTACTGCCTTAGGCTGAGAGACGCATGTTTTTTTCTTCTTCCAGAAGAAGAGATCGGGAAAAACGGTCCTCTGTCGTGTGGGGCCAGGGTGGCGTAGCAACAGCCAACAGAAGAGGCCACAGCCTCAGCCTGTACTGTACAGAAGAGGTCAAACTGAAAATCGCCCAACGTACGCAGAGTGATATTTTGCGGTCGCGTAAAACCTTTGGGACGGGACGGCAGGCGCAGCCCCGAGCCGAGCTGGTTCGGCACTCCCGCACTCGTCCTAGTTGGGTGGTTGCGTCGCGTGCGCGTGTGGACAATCGCGGCACCCAGAGAGACGAGAGAAGACAAGAGAATCAATTCTTTCTTCCCCGAAGCGGCAGATTCTTTTCTCCATCCATCGGGGCAGAGACCAAAGTCGTGCCTCCTGTCCTGTGTGACTGACTCACCGATGGATGGGGATTGGGGCGGCACCAGCATCGCATCGCGCGTGTTGCCGTGGATTTTCCTTTCTCAGTACTAGATGTACACCACTAGTAAGTAGCATCGTCGAACGGAACGGAGGCAGGCAGGGCCTCCATGGCTCCATCCATGGTTTTGCTTGCTCCTTGTTGGAAACGAATATTTTAGACAATGCAACTCGATGTATTGATCGGTGCATAGCGCATATATATGGAGTACAAGGTGGATCACAACCTCAACTATACAATGACTAGGAGGTGGGACGGACTATAAAATATACATGCACAAACCATATATTCAACACCCCCGCAGTCGAAGCGTCGCCGGAGACGCAAAGACTGGACCTGAACTCCTCGAAAACAGAAGTAGGCGGTCCTTTTGTCATAACATCGGCAAACTGTTGCGCTGTCGGGACGTGGAGGACCCGGATGCGCCCAAGGGCCACCTGCTCACGAACAAAGTGTATGTCGAGCTCAATGTACTTCGTTCGTCGATGATGGACCGGGTTGGCGGAGAGGTACACGGCGGAGACGTTGTCACAGTAGACGAGTGTGGCCTTATGAACATCACAAAGCAACTCCTAGAGCAGTTGACGAAGCCAAGAGCATTCGGCAACGGCGTTAGCCACTGCCCGATACTCTGCCTCGGCACTTGAGCGAGAGACTGTGGGCTGTCGCTTGGAAGACCAAGAGATCAGAGACGGCCAAGGTAGACACAGTACCCCGAAGTGGAGCGCCGTGTGTCCGGGCAGCCAGCCCAGTCCGCATCAGAGTAGGCGACGAGGTCGATAGAGGCGGATGCCGTCAGTGTAAGTCCCATGGACGTAGTGCCGCGTATGTAATGGAGGATACGCTTCACCAATGTCTAGTGAGAGTCACGCGGAGCATGCATGTGAAGACAGACCCGCTGAACGGCATACTGCAAGTCGGGGCGCGTCAGAGTGAGGTACTGCAAGGCACCCACAATGGAGCGATAGAAGGCCGCGTCGGATACGAGAGAGCCCTCCAGAGCTAAAACATTGGCCTTGGTGTCAACAGGCGTGGGAGCAGGCTTGCAGTTAAGCATGCCGGCATGATCGAGAAGCTCATGGGCGTAACGCTGCTGGTGCAGAAAGAACCCATCTGACCGTCGAACCACCTCAATGCCGAGGAAGTAGTGGAGGGGCCCCAAGTCCTTCAGGGCAAACTCATCGCGAAGACGAGCAGTAAGCCGCTGGAGAAGCGCAACAGTGGAAGCCGTCAGGATGATGTCGTCGACGTAGAGCAACAAGTAGGCCATGTCAACCCCGTGATGGTACACGAAGAGGGACGCGTCGGAGCGGGTCGATGTAAATCCGAGCGTCTGCAGGAAGGCAGCGATGCGCTGGTACCAGGCCCGAGGCGCCTGCCTCAACCCGTAAAGAGAACGGGAGAGCAAGCACACATGGTCCGGATGTGTGGCGTCGACGAAGCCGCTGGGCTGCTCACAAAACACCTGCTCGGCGAGGTGGCCGTGCAAGAAGGCGTTGGAGACGTCCAACTGATGCACGGGCCAAGCTCGGGAGACGGCCAGCTGAAGCACGGTGCGGATCGTGCCCGGTTTAACAACCGGAGCAAAAGTGTCGGTGAAGTCCACGCCCGCACGTTGCCGAAAGCCTCGAACCACCCAGCGAGCTTTGTAGCGCTCGAGAGTCCCGTCGGGATGAGTCTTATGCCGAAAGACCCACTTGCCCGTGATGATGTTGGCACGAGGTGGCCGAGGGACAAGCTGCCAGGTGCGGTTCCGTTGGAGCGCATCGAACTCTTCCTGCATCGCAGCGAGCCAATGAGGGTCCCGAAGGGCGGCTCGAGCTGACGATGCGAGAGGGGACGGCTCGGAGACGGAAGCGGCGACAAGATTCATCGCTGGTGTACCGCGTACTCGGGCGGAAGGTACCGGCCTGAAAGCGAGTCATCGGGCGGGGCAGCGAGTCCGGGGCGACGGGCGAGGACGAGGAAGAGCCCGCCGCCACTGATGCCGCGGGTGAGACCGCGGGTGAGGCCGCCGGCGAGGGCGCGGGGAAGGCCGCCGCTGGTGAGGCCGCCGGCGAGGGCACGGGGGGCGCCGAGGAGGCCCGCGCCGATGGTGGCGCAGGGGGCGTCGCAGGTGCCGGGAGCGGTGCAGCCCCTAAGGAAACCAGCCGGGGAGGAACTCGACCCGGGGCACGGGGGGCACCCTCAAAGCTAGGAGGCGGCCCGAGAGAAGCGCCCGAACGGCCATCATCGGGAGCGGGCAAGGCTGCAACATCCGAAGGTACCTGCTGAAACGGAAAAACCATCTCATCAAAGTAAACGTGTCGAGAAGTGATGACCCGATGTGAGATAGGATCATAGCAGCGGTAGCCTTTGGTGTTGGGGGGATAGCCAAGAAAAATACAGGCCACGGACCATGGTGCGAGCTTATGAGAAGTAGTGGAAGTGATGCTAGGGTAGCACAAGCAACCGAAAATGCAAAGCTCGGTGTAGGAAGGTGGCGTGCCGAACAAAAGATGATGAGGAGCAAAATTCCCGCGAGTGCGACAGGGACGGATGTTGAGGAGTAGTGATGCGGTGGCGAGCGCATCAGGCCAAAAACGTGGTGGCACGTTGGCGTGAAAGAGCAGGGTGCGAACGCAGTCATTAAGAGTGCGAAGCACGCGCTCAACACGGCCATTTTGTTGCGAAGTGTACGGGCAAGCGAGATGAAAAATTGTGCCGTGTGTGGTGAGAAGGTTGCGGATTGCAAGATTATCGAACTCCTTCCCGTTGTCTGTTTGCAACGCATGAATGGGGCGACCAAACTGCGTGGAGACATAGGAGTAGAATGCGGTGAGAGTGGCAACAGAATCCGACTTTCGCCGCAACGGGAAGGTCCACACATAGTGTGAAAAATCATCAAGAATAACAAGATAATAGAGATAGCCCGTGTTACTTGCAACATGAGAGGTCCAAACATCACTATGAATTAACTCAAATGGGTATGAAGCAACATACGAGAAAGTGCTAAAGGGTAAACGAGTATGTTTGCCGAGACGACAAGCATGACAAGTGTGATCGTCGATCTTATTACACGTGAATGAAAACTGCGAAGAATATGACGAAGGGTGGCAGGGTTGGATGACCAAGATGAGCATGCCAAAGGTCCACTCCAGCGGAAAGCGCCATGGGTGCAGCGACGGAGGATGTGGAGGAGTGGACCGGGTAGAGATCGTCGGGGCTGTCACATCGGTGGAGCACCATCCGGGTACGGGCATCCTTAACAGAAAAGCCAAACATGTCAAATTCAACGGTGACAGGATTTTCACGTGTAAGAGAACGAACAGAAACAAGATTTTTAATGATGTCAGGTGAAACGAGTACGTTAGAAAGATGTAATGAAACGGAGTTAGAAGGAAAAACAGTATGACCGACATGAGTGATGGGCATGAAAGAACCGTCACCCACGGTAATGCGAGTAGCAGTGTGAACACGATGAGTGGTAAGAAGGTCATCGGGGTTGGCGGCCATGTGAGTCGTGGCTCCGGTGTCCATGTACTAGTCGCCACCGCCGGTGTACTGTTGTGGCGTGGGGGCGGTGTGGAGGGTCGCTAGCAGCGCGGGGTCCCATGGTGCCGGCGGGAGGGCCGGGGCCGACGGCAGAGACTGTGGCGGCGGCGCCACTAGCCCACTGGCCGGAGGCAGCCCATAGGCCGCCGAGGGGCCGTAGAGCGGCGCCGGCGGATACGCACGAGGGGCCGTGTACAGAGCCTGATGAGGGGCCGGGCGGGCGCCAAAAACAACGAGGACGGGGACGCGCGGTATGGGCATGGAGTATGCGTGAACAAACCCCGTCCAGGGGTTTCTGGCCGGCCTGCGAGGGCGCCGGCGGGAGCGGGTGCTGCGGCTGGCGTGGCGCCCCGCCATGGGCAGCTG
>NC_041388.1:598257695-598269033 GCF_002162155.2 Triticum dicoccoides
GGAGGGGCCTGTGGCGGCGCGGGATATGGGAACCCGGGCGGCGGCTGCACGTGGAGGGGCCCCTGGGCGGGCCGCGGCGGGGGAGACAGAGCGGTGGGCGGCGCACCGCCGTGGGTTCCGGCGGTGAGAGCTGTATGGGTGGCCCGGGCGCGCGACATCCGCATCCTCTTCTCCTCCAGCTTCAGGTACGCGACGATCTTGGGGAAGGTCGAGTTGGTGATGAGAGGGATGTTGGAGGCGGCGTTCCCGAAGTCTTCGTTCAGGCCGGCGATGAGAGTGCTGAGGAGGAGCTCGTCGGAGACCTTCTCGACGAGGTCACGGAGCTCGTCGACAAGCTTCTTGAGGCACATGCAATAATCGTCGACCGATGAGTCAAGCTGCTGGCACTCAAGAGAAACCTTGTGTTGAAGCGCGTTGTCGGTGAAGAGGCCGTTGAGCTTAATCCAAACGGCGTGAGCGTCATCATCGGCGGAGACCACCGTGTGGAAGAGGTCCTTCGAGATGGTGGTGTAGAACCAGCGGATAAGAGTGGCGTCGATGGACGTCCACTCCTCATCGTCCTCCATGAAGCGGGAGTCCATGGAGCCATCGATGTGATCCCGGAGATTGTACTCACGGAACACAAGGGAGAAGTACATCTTCCAGGCATAGTAGGTGGAGGTGAGTTGATCGAGGACGACGGGAACTCGAGCGAGGATATTGAGATCACGGATGACGACGGGATCGGGGCCGTCGAAGGGGTTGGTGCGGCGGCTGCGGATGGTACCGGTGAAATCGGGGGAGGCCATGGCGGGTTGCGGGCGGAAGCGCGAGGCGGCGGCGGCACACAGGGGGCGGCGGCGGCACGAAGTGGCGTCGGCGGCGTCGGTAGGAGTTAGGGTTAGGATCGTAGCTCTGATATCATGTTAGAAACGAATATTTTGGCAATGCAACTCGATGTATTGATCGATGCATAGCGCATGTATATATGGAGTACAAGATGGGCCACAACCTCAACTATACAATGACTAGAAGGTGGGTCGGACTATACAATATACATGCACAAACCATATATTCAACACTCCTGCCTTGAACCAAAAATAAAGTTGAAACCTTGTGATCGTTTTGGAGGTGAATGCAAGTGCAATTTTGTTTAACGTATATAAACACTTTGTGGGGGCAATCTAGTACTATACGTCTTTATTGTCACCTCGGATCCAGTCGAGCAGTTGGATACTAGTGCTTTGACAGTAAAAGGGTCCCGACTCCGGCAGTAGATCGCGGGACGTCCACCCCCGTCACGCCCCCACACACACACACACACACAAGTACGTACATGGCCACATTCAATTCGGTTGGAACGGCTCGGCTCGCACAACAACCAATGTACGTACCCCCAGAAGTATGTGCACGAATCAATGAATGAATACCGTAGTCCGTACCGTGCTCCACCACCGTGGGCGCCCACAGCAACTCGTCCCGTCGCATCCCGGGATTGTTCGTAGATGCCCGCAGTGAGTGAGTGAGTGGGAGTATTCACTATAGTTACTCAGATAACAGTAGAAATCAATCACCGTGGTGTGGCCAATTGCGAGGATTCGTGCCATAAATCTGGAAACCAAAGCAGTTTTGGGAGTACTGCCTGGCTGGTCCTACTTATTCAACTTGACACTAGTAGTAGTACTTGAAGCATGCCGGGGTGCGGTGGGCCACCTTGTCAGACGCCCTCCCTCTCACGGCCCCGATCCATATCTTCTTATCTTAGAGAGACGAGACGAGACGAGACGAGATTCTTAATTAATGCTTAATGGAGTAACAAGCACTCCATAACCTGACAACCGAGATCGCACCCAAGCACTTGTCCGAAAGAGACATCGCCCCTCTGCCGCAAGGCAGAAAAAAAGCCCGGAGCATCTCGACTGCAACTGCAAGTGCGAGAGAGAGAGAGAGGGGGACAGAGACAGAGAGATCTTTTTCTGAGATGAGAGAGAAAGATAGTGTATATTTTTGATAGGAGAGAGAGGGAGGGAGAGAGATTAGGTGGGATGAAGGAAGCAGCATCACGAGGAGAGAGAGAGAGAGGGGGAATAAAAGAGAAAGACCAACCGAGATGTCAACAAATCTGCTGTCCTTTGCACTAGTTTAGAGGGGAGAAGAAGGTGGTTCCATTCCATATTTCCATCCATCCAGAGAGAGGGGGGGTCGGGCCCGCATGGCAGCGCGCACATGACCGGACCGAACACAACAAAGCCCATCCGATTCCGATCCATCCAAAAGCAAATATATCAGGGGAAGAAGAGGAGAGGAGTGCAGAGCGCAGCCATTCCGTCCGTCCGGGGGTTCGCCCAAGACAAGAACCCACCAGTTCCGACCCTTCTCCCCCTCCTCCCTCCCTCCCTCCCTCCCTCCCTGGCCCATCCAATCCGGGTCCCGCCCAGATACGCCGCGATTCCGAGCGTCTCCGCCGTGGAATCCGCCGGAGAATTCCTTCATTGCTCGCCGCTTCCTCCTCCTCCTCCTCCTGGGTTCTTGCGCGGTGGGAGTCCGGGGAGTGGGAGGAGAGCCCGCCGTGCTCCCCGCGTCTCCGGCCCATGCTCGCAGCTCGGCGGGCCGCCGGTTCCTGTCTGCCGCGGTTCGGTGCCAGGAAGAATCTCTGAGGCCGAGGTAAAGTCTCGAGTTAATTTCGGCTTGGGTTGTTGCAGGAAAGATGCCATCTTTGCCGTCCATTTCCCGGGTCTTTAATGGCTTCCTCCGTTGCCTGTTTTGGTAAAAATCTCGTGGAGAAAAGGTCTCCCTTCTCGTAATTGAGTCGCCCTTCGATTTGCTTCTTGTCTCGAAGAAATTTCCTCGGTCGGACACGCCGGCGGCGAGCGGTTGAGCGATGATTGCATCTGTCCAGTATTGTTAGTCTTTTTCTTCGTAATCCGCGTCTGCTGCTGCCGCTGATGATTTGTACAGTACTTCTCGTGAATGAATCGGTTCTTGGTAGTACTACTAGGATTTGGTACTAGAATCGACATGGCTGGACTGTGGAGGGTTGACTTGTCTCGTCTCCTTTATTCTTTCCCCCCTTCCCTACAAGTTGACGTCCAAACAGCCAGGGGATAATAATATCTCCTTTATTTCTCTTTATTATTATTATTTCCCTTGTTTCTTGGGATAATATCCGCTTAAAATCTGCCAATTATCCCTGAATTATCACCACTTGCTAACGAATAAATCTGCATGATCAGTTCGCTTGAGCTTTTCGTCATCCTCTGCGTGTAGGCTCGACCACCATCATTGCTCACTTTATACCAGGAAAAAAGGGCCGGTCGCTCATCAGTCATCGCCTTTTCTTCTGCTCTTTGTTTGTCAAAGCGATGAATAATGCGTGTTTGTCTTTTCGCGTAACTGACGCTGGTTCTGGACAAAGGCGTTATCATTTCTTTCTTCTTCTGCTGCTTTATGTGTGTAATGTAATGTAATTCACCTTTGATTCAATGTCCTGTTGAGCAGGTTGGAACAGCAATGGGGGCAAAGGTGGAGGTTGAAGGCTACAATCCTGGGCATTGCGCCATGGGGGATCTCCACGCAAGCGCGAATGGCTGGAGGTTTCCATACGAGGAGGAGACATCAAATGGCTTCGTGACGGCGGAGGCGGTCGGTTATTCGGAGTATGATAAAGAGATGTTCAGGCGCACAATGCTGGCGCATGAAGCTGTGTTTAGACAGCAGGTGCGCGTCCGCGATGACGTAAACGTCGATGCGGCAACACTTAGAGATGATTTCAGTTCCGCCTTGATATCTTCTGTATTTCTTGGCTTGGCTTGACAACAACCCTCTTGCTGTCTCCAGGTGTACGAATTGCATCGGGTTTACAGAGTACAGAGAGACCTGATGAAGCAGCATCAGAGCAGAGAAATGCATGCATGCTCAACACTGGAAGATGCATCGCACAGAGATTCACCGTCACAAATTCCACTGCATGGTGCAAACATGATTGGTGCTGCTGCTGTGAACAATGAGAAAAGCCAGTCGTCCAAGTTCCCCAGGGAGGGCAGTGTCCAGTCCTCGCCAAATGGATTTCCCTCAAGTGATGCTGCTCTACCCACCAAACAAGGCAGGTTTGACCTTGAGCTCCGAGCTGATCATTGTTTTGAAGATGACCATGCATCGGACAGTAAGCCTATAGATTTCCTTGGTGTATCATCGGATACAAAACATCCGAATGATGCCGGTGTCGCATTAGCTAGGGCGGAAGGCTTGGGGAGGTTCGGTCATAATAGTGCAACCTCCTTTCCGCCGAGTACAGGTAATCTTGTAGGCCACAATCACAATGTTGCTGACCTGAATAAGCCAACTCTGGGCCCATATATGGCCAGAACAAATGGGACAGTATCGGGAGGTCCTTCATATGCCCTGGAGAACTCTTGGCAGCAGTCTCCATGGAGATCAAGCACAACTAACTGCAGTTTCAATAAAGAATATTCCAAGGACAAGCGTATTCATGAAGCCACAAGCTCTAATTTCTTTGATGCAAGTTCCAGGATAAAACAGGAGGAGAAACCACTGATCGACAAAGGTAAACAGTTAGCTCCATTGTGCTTTAGTATTTTTTTTTTCTGGTTATGCTAGTTCTTTCTATATTTGCATTGTGAATATCTTGGCATATTTACCATATTAGTGGACCACAAATCAACTCAACACTATGGGTACGGGTTCGCTGAAAATTTGAAAGAAATGGGGCTGCCACGTAACATAACATGTAGGCCTGTAGGGTGAAGTGAATTTACAATATTCATACTAACTATAGTTGATAATATATTTGAACTAGCCCAATAGTGCGTGCTAATTTTATTTGTTACATGCAGAACTACATTTACTTAACTATGCATGTTTGACCATCAGGTTTCCCGCGCATTCTTTTGAATTCTCTTTCTTTTTTTGGTGCTGCACTTAATTGTGGTGTGAAGCCACGAACCCTTTCATAGCCTTTGAGTTTGTGTGTGTGTGGGTGGGGGGTTACCAATGGATAAGTGTTGTGTCCTGTAAGGCGTGACGTACCATTATAATCTTGGTTTATGTTTTGTTGCAGATTAGTTTTGTAACTATTGTACAGAATCAATCTGTTGGTCTGTAATAATCTAAAGTGAAGTACTGATGTGTGTGTTATGTGTTTAAGTGCAGTTTATGTCTTTTCTGGGTGGTGGGTGTACCATACTGTTTATATTGTGCTGCATTCTATTTTATTGCTAGGTACTTACAGTTGACTTGATCCATTGTAATAATCATTCTATTTTGTTCCAATTCTTCAGGGAAACGTGCCAGCAGCACAGGTTTTCTTGCACCCAGATGCAGTGGCATGGATCCACAAAAAATGTTCAGTGCTGCTGACAGGGGATCTGCAAGCAGTAACAAGTTTATTTACCAATGTCCGAATAGTTCACCCGGATGGTTTTCAGGAAGTCCTTTGGAAGCCTATGCTATCAATAATCTTCCTGGACATGACCATCTACGCTATACAAGTAGCACACTTGTTGCTCCAGTCACTTCTCTGCACATGGACCAACCTTCTGCCGCCTCTCGTGTTGGTTCTTGCATAGTAGACCCAAGGAGCTATAACATCAGTGCTGATGTCCAGTCATTTCCAAGTTTCAATGGATCTTCAACTGTCAATTCATATGCATGCTTCACTGCTGCGAACCAAAGCATTGGAACCTCATCATGTAATCTGAAAAAAATCAATAACTCAGATGGCAGCTATTCTGACGTTCCACTTGATTCATTGTCTGCATCACAACCACGGCATCAGACAAGAATTCCAAGTGACTTGGAGCAAAACAACAAGCTGATGTTTGGACACCCAACACGGCACTGTCATGAAGATCCTGATTTTGCAAATGGCAAGGGCAGAAAGAACTTTAATTTGAATGAAGCATTGTCTGATGGTCAAGAAGATATCGTTGTAGAGCAAGAAGGGGTGTGTGTAGGTGGTTTACAGCATATCAAAGTTGAGGGATCAGTATCTGGGATTTCTTGGCTCAGTAAGAAAGCTTCATGTGCTGATTCCACAGGTTTGGAGGAGCCAAGGAAGGTGTCTGAACATTCTTATGGGACTGCAGCGCTGATTAACATTAATGAAGATATAACGGGAGCAGCTCTCGCTCTATGCAATTTGCCAGATTCTGCTTCGACGTCTGTAGGTTGTGGAACTAAGAAGGATGGGTCTTGTGACAAGATCGGCGCTAGAACTCAAGAGAGTGCTGCATGTTTACCCCTTTCATGCCAGAAACCCATGCCTAGAGATGGGCAAGCTGCTGAGGGTGTCACCAATAAGAGTGGTGCTGCCGTCTGGAATTTTATTGATCTGAATGAAGATGCACCAAATGAAGATAACTCAGAGTCATCTGTAGTGTCAAGTGATTGCCATGTGACATCCTTACAGAACAACCATGCAAAGCCTAAGTTTCTGATTGATTTAGAAGTGCCAGCTTGCGAAGATGATGATGCTGCTACAGCTGCAGCAGAGAGCATTCTTGCGTTGTCGAGGGATGTGCCAGCCACTGCAGAGACACCTGATGATATGTTGCAGTGGTTTGCAGAGATCGCCATATCAAGCACCGACTACCATGCCGGGCAAGGGGAGGTCCAAGGCTGTGCCAATAATTCCAGTGATGATGATCCAGATTCATTCGAATCGCTGACACTGAAGCTTGAAGACATCAAGACTGATGAGTTGTGCAGCAGGCCACCGGCGCCCGCGATAACAACAAGTGATGAGCATACTGTCTCACCGGTGAACCTCCTGATGAAGCCGAAGAGAGGCCAGCAAAGGAAGCGTCGGCAGAAGCGTGACTTCCAGAAAGACATCCTGCCTAGCATCTCGTCGCTGTGCCGGCCTGAGATCATCGAAGACATTCAGCTCCTGGAGGGGCTGGTTCAGACGACTGGTGGATCCTGGGAGTCGAGCTTAACTAGGCGAAGGCGTACGAGGGGTAACAAGAAACCCAAGAAAAGGGTGCTGGACGCCGTAGAAGAGGAGGTCCAGGTCAGCGTAGAAGAAGAAGAGGTCCAGGTGAGCCCGCCCGCGAAACCTGACGCCGCGGGCATAGAAGGTGAAAGCAACATTGGCATGATCGGGTGGGGAAGAACGACGAGGCGGTGTTGCAGGACGAGATGCCCGTCGGGTATCACCATCGCCGCCGCATCCTGAACAAGCATTGGTGGCGCAATTGCGGTGAGTCGGCGATCACCCTGAAATGTGTTGTAGCTGGACTGGGTGTAAAAGTGTACATACTTGGTTGGCCAATTTGGACGGCCTCCCGTGCTCTTTTGGGTAGAAATTCGTTGGGGTACAATTTATCGATACATTCTTAGACGAAGTAGTTGATGATGAGACATTGGTGCGTAAACTTGTTCATCTTTGAAGGGGTATAGATGAGGATTCTGGTTTGTTTGTCCTTTTTTCTTCAGTACGTTATGCTAGGAGATGTTTTTCTTTTTTTACATGAAATGTGATTAGTGTTAGCTCGCTCATGTGTTGTGGGCAGCGAGATCGAATTGTCGCCGTGGCGCTGATGGGTTTGATGGGTTCGGAGGCTGGAGCTGATGTGGTGGGGCTGCACCTGCACGATAATGTGGTTGCCTGCATTGAGTACACGGCCGATATCAATATTTTCATGGCTCTTGCTGCCTGAAGTAAAGTCCTGGATGCTTGTTTTTATGGGCGCACCTGGACCTGGTTGCTGTGCAAACACTGCCTATTTATTTATTTTTTGCGCTTTTAAACACCACCATGTGGTATGCTAGCATCTGCCAACACAATAAGAGCATGTCTGTAAAAGAAAACCGCAATAAGAGCATGGTTAATAATACAACCAACAGTCGACTATAAGGAATTGTCATGTCATTTAGAGCCAACATAATACTCCCTCTGTCCCATAATATTAGAGTGTTTATAGTGTCAAAAACGCTTTTATACTCTTTTCAGACGGAGGGAGTAGTCGGCTTGTACAATAGTAAACTTTAAATATGTACTTATTCCCTCTTTTCCTAAATATAAGTTCCTAAATATAAGATGATTTGATAGTTTAAATTAAACTGCCAAAACATTTTGTATTTAGGAGCGGAGATTTACTGACAGCTGGCCCACATTTACAATCTCACAAAATGTCTTATGTCTTGTGTTACAAGTGGCTCTTATTATACATCCCGCTTTCCTCCTCTCCTCCAACTAAGTAAAGATATAATATTTTAGTTTTTATAGCCTGCCATGTCACTTTATTGTACTTGTTCTTAGGCACATGATATTACAGTGCCAGATGATATTGCCGCTATTTATTTAGTGTACGTACTTGTGCGATGAAACATTGCCACTTTAGTTTGAGCAAAAAAGGAGAGTATCTTTAGTGCTCAGTTCTCTCTCTGTCCCATGGCCCAACCCCAAGCACGAGGACAAACCCGAATCCCATGGCGCCGCGCAATGCGACGCGGGGAGCGAGGGAGAGCATCTGGGGCGGGCCCCGCCGGGGTTCCGAACCGAAAGCGTGGGTTGCTTTCATCATTCACAGGCAGCGCGCGGCAGTGGAGTGGAGTGGAGTGCCACCCTGCCCCTGCCCCTGCCCCTGCCCCGCCAGCGCCAGATTATAGGAGTGGATATCAATACAGCCGCAGACATACCCGCTCGCTCGCGCGGACGCTTGACTCAGACACTGCTGGGCGGGCCCCGCCGGGGATCGGGACGCGCCATAAACAGGGGGATCCTTCCTGCCTGCCTGCCCTCTCTTCTGTTGGACTGCGACGCCGCGGTGGCCATACCCACGTATGTATGAGTAGCACTGCTGCTGATACTGCGCTCACCAATGCCTTGTGGTCGGCCTCGCCCAGCCTGCACAGTGCCGCCATTTAAATCCGCGTGTGCCCGTGTCTGCTTTCTACAGTGCCAGGCATGGCCTCCTGCACTGCATGCTCTACTCCTACGGTACTGTACACTGGAGTACTTTGGTACTATACGTATTCGCGTGTATGTGTCTCGTATAGCTGTATTATTATATATTATTATAAAATGTGGACGCCGTAGCTTTTCTCGTATTTTTTTGAACAACAAAAGGCGCACTAGGCGCCAAACTTTCTTATTTCTCGTATGATATGCACGTGAGGGGTGTCCTGCTGTTGCAGGGTGGGGAATGACGGGCACGTGAGGCGTGTCCACATTTCGCCTAGCTCTGCACTCGTAGCGTGCACGGATTCAAATCTGACTGTCGGAATTGCGTTAAGGAGACGTGATGAGGAGCAGCTCCGTGGTAAGCGGTATAACGGTGTCGTCGTCCTTGCAGAATGGCCGTCCTTCGCTTCGTTTGGGGGGTTAGATGTCAATAAACCAGCGTCAGTGTCAGTGGGTGCGTGCCCAAGTACTGTGAGTGCCTTCACATCAACGCGCAGCGGCTGCGTGGAAGGGACAACCGGATCCTTCCTTTTGAATTGAAATTCAAAGAGGAAGACCACGTCGCATCTCTTTCTAGGGCAGCTGTGCTTTTCACGTGGATTGCCCACTTAGTTTAGCCGCGCCAGCCTTCGGCCCTGTTTGGATACTCTAACTCAGTTAGAGGTTAGAGGTTAGAGTTAGATTTTAACTATTACCCCAAAGTTTAAGATCGTGGGCGAGAGCGAATCACGGCCAGAATTTTTGCCATGACAGTTAAGGAAGAAACGACGCAATCGCCCGTGATAGCGACGCGATCTCCGCGATTTTGGGAAGGCAACAAATCACGGGGTGGTTCCAGATCCGCGATAGGGCGCGATCGCTTAGATTTCGCCCGCGATTTTAAACTTTGACTAACCCTAAACTAACTCTAACCAAATAGCTGTTTGGATGGTAGGGTTAGATTGATAATAAATATTCTTTCTCAATCATTTGACTACTTTGAACCGTGTTTGAATGGGAGGGGTAACTTTTTTTACTAATTTTTAGTGGGTCCAGGAGAACTAACCCAAATAAGCTCCTCTAATGTGGGCTAATTTTTTGGGTGGGTTAGATCCAATTAACCCAAACTAACCCATCATGTTTGGATACGTTTGGGTTATTTGAGCCCCAACTAACTAAAACTAACTCTAACTTAGGGATCCAAACAGGGTTCAAATTGCAATTGCGGCCCAGCTGATATGACGATAGTTTGCTATTCGACGCCGTATTGTCTGTGGAATCGTTTGGTTGTCCAAAATCCCACGAGCCTGACACAAATCAGAGGCCCTTTGCAGGAGATCAGTCGTCCGTTACGTAGGACTCCGACATCCTTGACCCACCCAAAATCACACCCGAGGCCGTGTCTCCGTCCCTTCCTTCTTGCTTTCCATATGCTTTTTCCTTGGCCGACACTGACGTTGTACCACCCCGGCCGTCTGTCAAGACCTTGCCAAACCTCCACGACCTCCATCGTTTCACCTCGTCCCACACCGCTTTGTCTATGCCACCATTTCACCTCATGTCCTCCTGCCACATAGGTACCATCCGCCCCTGTGGATGCCATCTGTTGGCGTCACCTCGCCCTGCAAGTGTTTGGTGGAATGCTCATGTTGATTTTTCGTCATGTTTTTCTCCCTTCTTTGAAGCAATGGATTCGGTCCTGGAGTACCTGCACGACAACTACGTTGAGACGTCTGGCAACGAGAATTATGCGTCCCTTGCAGACGCGAAGCGTGCGAAAGAGCATGTTCTCAATTTTAAGGGATCGATCAAGGGCCGTTGAGTGCTTTATCAGAACAGGGCACACGGGGCATTTGATGTTGATGGATGACTACTTTTCCCCTGATACCTCATTCGCAGACAATTTTCGCCGACGCTTTCGGATGTGGAAAAATGTGTTCAATCTCTTCTACAATGGCGTCTGGCCTATAGAAGAAGGATGTCGTAGGAAGAATTGGACTCTCTGGTTACACTACTGGAAACAGAGAATTTTTCATTAGTCAGATCTTTGCCGTCTGCTAGCGGACGGCAAAAAAGGCCTTTGTCGTCTGCTTCTAAAAAACAGACAACAAAGAACTGGCTGACGACAAAGATTTTTTGCCGTTCGCTAGCAGACGACAAAGAGGTGGGTGGGGTACAGTGGAGGCCCAAATCCTAACGGCCCACTAGCCCCACCTCTTTGCCTTCTGCCAGCGGACGACAAAAAATAGTTGTCGTCTGCTGGCGGACGGCAAAGAATTGAGTATGTAACGGTCGTCCCGCCTCCTCCTCTCCCTCTGCCTCCCCGACCTCCCGCGCGCACCCAACCCAAACCACCGCCGGCCACCGCACCTCCGCCGCCCGGTCCACGTCGTCCCGCCACCCCGCGGTCGTCCCGCTGCCCCGTCCCCTCCCCCACTGCGCCCCTGCCCCCTC